>NC_139510.1:9386596-9418155 GCF_008360975.1 Lichenostomus cassidix
AGCTCCACTAGAGCTGAGAGGGAAACAATCCAAATCAAGCGTGAATCAGACAAATCCAGTGTAGATGTAGATAGCTCGGAAGAAGAAGGGGAAACCGAAGCTGAAGCTGCAGGCAGCGAACCTGCTGGGAAGAAAAGGGGGAAAATAGCCCGGGAAGCTATCGGAGCTGCCAGTCCGGTAGCAAAACGTACTAGATCTAAGAGAGATGAATCAAGGAAGGGGGAACCTGTCCTGGAAGTACCTCTAAGGCAGGCTGTCAGGAATCAAGGGATGGTTTATATCAAAACTCCTTTCTCCCTTGGAGAACTCCGACAATTGAAAGAATCAGTTGGAACATACAGAGACAATCCAGAGAAAGTAGCCATGCGGTTTGAATTAGCTATCAAGGCACAAAACCCAGATTGGAGTGACCTGAATGTAATGTTAGATGAAGTACTGGATAGTACAGAAAAGGAGATGGTTATCAAGGCTGCTGTAAATGCTGTGGAAACTCAAATTGCAGCTGGAACCATTCAAAGACCTGTTGGTAATATTTTTCCTTTGATAGATCCAGGTTGGGATCCCAATGTGCCAGAGGAAATGGCCAAATTAAAACAGTATCAAAAGTAGATAGTTATTGGATTAAAATGTGCTATTCCTAAAGCAATTAATTGGGCCAAAGTATATGAAATTAGGCAAGGTCTAACTGAGACCCCCACAGATTTCCTGAACAGGCTCAAAGAGGCTGCACGGAAGTACACAAACTTGGACTTGGATTCCCCAATGCAGCAGTCTCATTTAGCCTACATATTTGTAGGCCAATCTACACCTGATATAAGGAAAAAGCTGCAAAAATTGGATGAGTATGATATAAATAGGTTGTTGAATGTAGCCTAGAAAGTATACCAAAATAGGGATTCAACAGATAAGGATACTGGTAAACCCCACTACAAGAAGAAACAGGGTCAAGGGAAAAGAAAGGGTCCACCTCACCCTCCTCTAGCCGAGGACCAGTGTGCCATCTGCAAGAAGAAGGGACACTGGAAGAACGAGTGTCCAATGCGGGCGAAGGAGATGCCCACATCTTCTCAATTAGCTGTGAATGGGAATTGACGGGGACCGAAGGCATTATCCACCCCAGCGGAGCCTTCGGTTATAATTAAGCTGGGGAAAGATGATGTTGAATTTTTGGTTGATACGGGGGCAACATATTCTGTGTTAAATACTTTAAAGGGGAAACTGAGTCAAGATACTGTAGATGTAATTGGTGCCACAGGGGTAAGTGAAACAAGGCCTTTCTTTCAACCTTTAAGATTTTAACTGGAGAAACATTGGGCGACTCATCAATTTTTATATATGCCAAATTCTCCAAAACCATTGTTGGGCAGAGATTTATTGGAAAAATTGGAAGCAGAAATTAAATTTTCCAAGGAGGAGGGAGTGAAAGTTATAATTCCTGAATCTAAATTTTTCGAAGCAGCTACTATTCTTATCCAGGAATGTTGTGGAGAAATTCCTAAAGAAGTTGAGGATGCAGTAATTCCAATAGTATGGGCCAGTGATTTTCCCGGGAGATCCAAAAAAGCTGAACCTGTGAGTATTGCACTCAAAGCGGGAGCAACACCGGTAAGGCAGAAACAATACCCTCTGAAATTAGAAAGTCGTAGGGGACTGGCACCTGTAATTGAGAAATTTCTCAAATTCGGGTTGCTAGTGGAATGTGAGTTCAAATACAACACACCCATCCTGCCAGTAAAGAAAGCCGATGGTAAGAGTTACAGGCTAGTGCAGGATTTGAGGGCAATCAACAGAATTACAGAGGACATACATTCAGTTGTACCAAATCCCTACACCTTTCTGACCACATTAACAAATGAATTAGGATGGTTCTCAGTCTTAGATCTCAAAGATGCCTTTTTCTCTATTCCAATCCACAAAGATAGCCAGGAGCTTTTTGCTTTTGAGTGGGAAAATCCTGAGACAGGAAGAAAGACTCAACTAACTTGGACAGTGCTACCCCAAGGGTTCAAGAACAGCCCAACAATATTTGGACACCAGCTATCAAAGGAACTGGAAGACTGGAAAACACAGGAACCAAAAGGAAAATCCTTCAATATGTGGATGACATCCTGATCGCAGCAAAACCACGAGATGACTGCATCCAACTCACTGTAAGTCTTTTGAATTTCTTGGGCATGGGCAGATACTGAGTCTCAAATGAAAAGGCACAGGTTGCCAAAGAAACTGTAGTATACCTGGGGCTGGAAATCTTCCGTGGTCATCGACAACTTAGCAGAGAACGGAAAGAAGCTATCTGTCGGCTTCCAGAGCCCCACACGGTGAGAGAGATGCAAGCTTTCCTCGGCATGGTAGGTTGGTGTCGACTTTGGGTAGCAAAGTATGGAATACTGGTAAAGCCTCTGTATGAAACCCTAAAGACAGCTGAAAAGAGAACCATTAACTGGACAGAGAAAGCGAAAGCTGCCTTTAAACAATTAAAACATTCCTTGATGTCTGCTCCAGCTTTAGGGCTGCCAGATTTAACAAAGCCCTTCGAACTATTCACATACGAGCAGCAGAATGTAGCTCTTGGGGTGCTAGCACAATATCTTGGGGATCAGCGAAGAGCTGTGGCCTATTTTTCAAAACAGCTAGACAATGTTAGCCAAGGGTGGCCAGGGTGTCTGAAAGCTGTGGCAGCAACTGTCATCCTAATCCAGGAAGCTCGGAAATTCACCCTTGGGCAGCACATTGTCATGTATGTACCCCACGCCGTGATTTCTGTGCTGGAGCAAAAGGGGGGACACAGGTTATCCCCTAGCAGAATGCTTAAATACCAGGCTGTATTGTTGGAACAGGACGATGTCACTCTAGAAACAACATCTGTTGTAAATCCCGCAATGTTTTTGTCATCCACACTGCTTGATAACGTACCTGAGCATGACTGTTTGCAGACAATAGAAGAAACCTATTCCAGTAGACCAGACCTGAAGGATGTGCCTCTGGAGAATCCAGATTGGGAACTTTTCACTGATGGGAGCAGTTTCATACGGAACGGTAAGCGTATGACAGGCTACGCAGTGACCACCACAGATGAAGTAATTGAGGCAAAAGCCTTGCCTTCAGATGTATCATCACAGAAAGCTGAACTGATTGCACTGACCAGAGCTCTAGAACTGAGCGAGGGAAAGAAGGTAAATATATGGACTGATTCCAAATATGCATTCAGTGTTGTTCATGCCCATGGAGCTATTTGGAAAGAACGTGGCCTGCTGACTGCTCAAGGTAATGGCATTAAACATGCCAAACAAATCTTAGCACTCCTGCAGAGCATCTGGAAACCTACAGAAGTAGCTGTCATGCACTGCAAAAGTCATCAAAAGGGAAAAACAACTCCTGAAGTGGGAAATCGCTTTGCTGATGAAATGGCAAGAGGGATAGCAGAAAAAGGCATTTTTGCAATAGTGCCACAGAAAGAAGTAGATCTGACAGGGTTTGCTCCAAAATATGATCAGAGTGACCAACAGTTAATTAAATCTCTTAAGGCTGAAATTAAGGAGGGTGGGTGGGCTGTTACACCTGTGGGCCAGGTTGTAGTCCCACCCCCGATCCTTCGAGAAATAGCGCAAAGAGAACATGAGAGTACACACTGGGGAACAGAAAACCTTTTAAAACATCTAAAGAAAGTAGTGATAGGGAGAGGAATGACTGACATCGTGCAGTCTGTAAAAAGCAAGTGTGAAACATGCTGCAAAAACAACCCTGACACAACTAAAAGAGTAGTGTTAGGAGTGACCAAGACAGGGCATCTCCCAGGAGATTACTGGCAAATAGATTTTGCTGAAATGCCACGGAGGGAAGGATACAAATATGTATTGGTATTGGTTGATACATTCAGTGGATGGCCTGAAGCTTATCCCTGTCGCACCAATGCAGCAAAAGAGGTAGTAAAAGCTTTGCTCAATCATATAATTCCAAGATTTGGGGTTCCCTTGGAGATGTCATCAGATAGGGGACCACATTTTATTGCAACAGTGGTCGGGGAAGTTAGCAAGATCCTGGGACTCACTTGGGGCCTGCATACACCATACAGGCCCCAAGCAAGTGGCAAAGTTGAACGTATGAATGGAACCCTCAAAACCCAGATTGGAAAAATTTGTCAAGAAACATCTATGACATGGGTTCAGGCTTTGCCTATAGCCTTACTGAGGGTCCGCATACAACCAAGGCGAAGGGACAACATAAGTCCCTATGAGATTCTATATGGCAGACCGTATCAAGTGCCACACATTCCAGGTGAAATTCACATGAGGGGAAAAATTGATTTGCAGAAATACTTAATGGCTTTGAGTTCCACTTTGCAGAAGCTCCAGAGATTCGTTGTCCTGTCCAAGCCTATAGGATTGGACACCCCTGCCCACCCGTTTCAGCCTGGAGACTGGGTCTACATCAAATGGTGGGACAGTGACCCCTTGCAACCCAAGTGGAAGGGACCATTCCAAGTGTTGCTGACCACCCTCACTGCTGTCAAGGTGGCTGGGAAAGGACCGTGGATCCACTATTCCAGAGTGAAGAAAGCTTCTGCTCCTGAGACTACCGAGAAAACAGAGACTGATACAAATCAAGATGATGGTTAAATTGTTCCTTACATGTATGCTGTTTTTCCAACTGGTAACCATGACTCAGGGCTCAGCCCAGGAGTTGCACAATAGTGTGATGCAAAATGTATCCAAAGCTCTTAATATGAGCAATTGCTGGATCTGTACTCAATTACCGCCTCTAAATGGGAAGGGGAAATGGTCATTGATTGGTATTGCAATGGAAGAGGAACATACAGAAAGGTGGCAACGGATCGGGCCCAATACCACCTTGCTGCCTCCTATACCCCTGAGCGGCCTGATGGAACGTGGGAACTATACAGTTCGCTGCGTGCTCATGAATGCTACAGGAAAGGCCGTTCTTCCACCATATTGTCATAAGACCAACTTTAGAGAAATACTTAACCCAAGATCTGTAACAAAAATGAGGTTGCTGGGATGGAGATTGGCTCTGCCTTTTGGGACGAGAGTGTATTGGATATGTGATGATAAGGCCTGGAAAATTCTACCTGTAGATAGAGACCAGGCCTGTGCCCTCGGGGCTGTAATTCCAAATATAACAATATTTGACCAAATTGAAAAACCACGTAGGAGGGGGAAAAGAACTCTTAATCCCCTCATTGAACATCCCACAGTTTTCCATAGTATAGTGAGAGCCCTCCTTCCCTCTTATGGGATAGTTGAATTGGAAAGGGCAATCGTGAATATATCGAGTGTTATTGAAAATATTGAAAAACATACTGCTGATGCAATTATAGCTTTGCAAGAAGAAGTCCATGGCCTGTCAAGGGCAATGACGCAGTACAGGATAGCTCTCAAATTCTTGCTCGGCGCTCATGAAGGGGTATGCGATATTATCAATGGCAGCTGTTGTTCCTTTGTGGACCAAGATGGGAGAATCAGAGAGGATTTGGAAGAAATTTGGAAGGGAACTCAAATTCTACACGAAGTGGGTTCAAGAAATTACACCTTGAAATTTGGCCAAATTTTCCATGCCCTCACTTCATGGTTGCCAGACTGGGCCTGGGTGAAAGAAACATTTATAATTATTGTAATTGTAGTTATTATTTTTGCCATAGCTAGTTGTGTAAACCGATGTTGTAGATAGAGTAGTTTAGAGTAAGTTAGAGACTAAACAAGGTAAAAGCTTGTTAGTCTCCAAAAAGGGGGGAAATGATGCCTGATGGGTTTTTGTATTTTTATTTTACTTTTATACTCTCTTTATATATATCCTTTATATATAACCTTTTACCCTTCCCTGTTCCTGTACTTTTTACTCCCTGTATCTTAATCCTACATGTCTATCACCCTAGTACCCCTTGCCCTGCTCAGAATCCTTTGGGAAGACGAAACAAACCCCACAATCTCAAAAGCATGACGCACAACCTTGAACAGGGCCCCCATCACTGAGACATGTTTTTTGTAAACTAAGTAGTAATCTTTTGGGGGGGGGGGCAATTTTAATAAGGGGGCAATTACTTCATTTGTTAGACTTCTTATTGGAGACTTTTAGATAGGTATTCTAATCTAGGCTGTCCATAAATTGTATACGGGGGATATCGTCGGGGCTTTTGGCTTTTTGCTTGCCTTTGGGGCTTGCTTGTTCGTCGGTGCGCATCTGGGATCCTATTAAACCAAGGTAAAACCCCTTTCCTATACTGTGTGTCTGCGTCTAAAAATTTTTCTAGCAATTTCTAGCAATTTCTAGTAGTAAATTTACTTTGCAACTCTAAGTTGGGCCTGTTTTGCCCTTGAAATGTTTTTTCCGAATCTTTATCTCACTCATGAACCCTTTGTGCTAATGTTTTTTTTCTCTCCTCTGCCCACCTGTGGCAGGGGAGAGCAAGCGAGCAGATGTCGTGGGTGCCTGGCATTTGGCCAGCGTCCAAACCACGACATGGGGACACCAGAACTGTATGCAGTCCTCCGGGGGGGGAGGTCTCACAAGAGCAGAGTAGAGGGGTAGAATCACCTATTTTGACCTGCTGGCCAGTACATATTTGACTTTCTGGGCTGAGTGCACATTGCCAGCTCATGTTGACTTTTTCATCAACCATCACCCACCCCTAAGTCCTCTGCAGGGCTGCTCTCAATCACTTCTCCACCCAACATGTAGGTGTGTCTGGGATTGCCACAATCCAGGTGTAGGACCTTGCACTTCACTTTGTTGAACTTCCTGAGGTTTGCACGGGCCCACCTCTCAAGTGTGTCAGGGTCCCTCTGGATGACATCCCTTCCCTCCAGCATGTTGACTACACCATACAGCTTGGTGTTGCCAGCAAATTTGCTGAGGGTGCCCTCGATCCCACTGTCCATGTTGCTGACAAAGATGTTGAACAAGATTGGCCTCAGTACCAACCCCTAAGGGACACCACTCGTCACTAGTCTCCACATGGACAATGAGCATTTGACCAAAACTCTTTGTGTGCCATCCAGCCAGTTCTATATCCACTGTGTGGTCCATCTATTAAATCCATGTGTCTCCAATTTAGAGACCAGGATGTCATGTGGGACAGTGTCAAATGCTTTGCATAAGTTCAGGTAGATGATGTCAGTTGCTTTGCCCCATCCACCAATGCTGTAGTCCCATCATAGAAGGTCGCCAAATTTGTCAGGCATTATTTCCCCTTTGTAAAGCCATGTTAGCTGTTACCAATCACCTCTTTGTTATCCATGTGCCTTAGCATAGTTTCCAGGAGAATCTATTCCATGATCTTGCCTGGCACAGAGGTGACACTGATTGTTCTGTAGTTCCCCAGGTCTTCTGCTTTCCCCTTTATAAAAATGGGGGTTATATTTCCCTTTTTCCAGTCATCAGGGACTTCACCAGACTGCCATGATTTTTCAAAAGTCATTGATAATGGCTTAGCATCTTCATCTGTCAGCTCCCTCCGGACCTGCAGATGAATCTCATTGGGTCCCATGGACTTGGTTCCTTAGATGGTCTCAAACCTGATCCTCTCTGACAGTGGGCTCAGGGTCTTAATTCTCCCAGTCCCTGCATTTGCCTTTATCGACTTGGTCAGTGTGGCTGGAGCACTTGCCATTGAAGACTGAGGCATAGAAGTCATTGAGAACCTCAGTCTTCTCTTTGTCCAGGGTAGCCAGGCCTCCTGTTTCCTTCCGGGGAGGGCCCACATTAACCCTAGTCTTTCTCTTGCTTGCAACATATCTATAGAAGCTCTTCCTTTTATCCTTAATATCTCTGTCCAGACTCAATTCTACCTGGACCTTGGCTTCCCCAACCTTGTCCCCAGCTTCCCGTACAATTTCCCAGTATTCCTCTCAGGCCACTTGTCCTTGTTTCCACTTCCTGAAAGCTTCTTTTTTTCACTCTGAGTTTGCTCAGCAACTCCTTATCCATCCATGGAGGCCTCCTGGCATTTTTGTCCCATTTCCTCCTTGTTGGGATTCATTGCTCCTGAGCTTGGAGGAGGTGATCCTTGAAATTCATCCAGAATTTGTGGGCCTCTCTGCCCTCCAAGGCTCTATCTCATGGGACTCTACTGCATAGGTCCTTGAAGAGGCCAAAGTCTGCTCTCCTGAAGTCCAGGGCAGTGAGCTTGCTGTGTGCCCTCCTCACTGCCCTAAGGATCTTAAACTCCACCATCTCATGGTCACTGCAGCCAAGGCTGCCTTGGAGCATCACATTTCCCACCAGCATCTCCTGGTTGGTGAGCATAAGGTCCAGCATGGCACCTCTGCTTGTTGGCTCCTCAATCACTTTTGCAAGAAAGTTGTCATTGACACATTCAGTGAACCTCTGGTATTGCCATGCCCTGTTGTGTTGTCCCTCCAACAGATATTGGGGTGGTTGAAATCCCCCATGAGGACCAGGGCTTGCAAGTGTGAGGCTGTTCCTATCTGCCTATAGAGGGCTCCATCCACACCATCCTCCTGATCAGCTGGCCTATAGCAGACCCCCACAATATTATCCCCTGTCCCTGCCCTTCCCTTAATCTTCACCCACAAGCTCTTGGCTGGCTCATCATCCTTCCCCAGGCAGAGTTCCATACTCTCCACCTGGTCATTAACATAGAGGGCTACACTCCTTCCTCATCTCCTGTAACGATGAAGCACCATAACAATGTGGATGAAGAACGGCATGGGCTCCCCAGGCACCTAGGTGCACAGAGGAACCACTTTATCACAAAACCCAGGGGTTTTTAAACAATTAGGCTGTTATTAGTTCCCATTCTTGTTAACTTAAACAATCACCCATTGGCTGCACACCGCTTCCCTATCACCTCTCACGTGGTGTCCATGCGTCCTTCTGACCAATGGGGATTCTGATCACGCGTTCTGATCATGCGTCCAAACATAGGTGCTTATATAACTTGTTTTCTGGTTATATAACTTGTTTTTTGCCTCTATTTTAGCTGAGTCATTCCCAGAGTGCTTTTCTGGTTAGCCAAAGTAACAGGAGTGAGCAAGGATTTTACAATGGCAAGAAGGCCCTCATTTTGTAAGGTTTTACTTATCCGCAACAGTCTCCCCAGCCTATCTTTCTTAAAAAGCCTAAAACCTTTCATTCCAATGCTCCAGTCATAGGAGCCATCCCACCATGTCTCAATGATGCCAACGATATCATACCCATGCAGGCATGTGCATGTCTTTAGTTCCTCCGGTTTGTTCCCCATACTACATGTGTTTGTGTATAAGCATCTGAGCTGGGCTCTGGATAAAACCAGCTCACTGGCTGGAGTATCTGGAATGCCTTTGCACTGTTCTGGGCATCCATTAAAGGTGTTGGCACCCAACTGACAGGATTGGGATGGATAGGTGCCCTCCTCTCCCAAAATTACTGTATCGAAGCATGAAAAACCCTTCTGCCATTACTAGTACCCTGAGCACATGTTCCCCTGTGTGGTGGTTTTGATTGGCCCAAAACATCAGCGAAGTGTTTTTAACATCTAGGAGAAATTTGGGCCCCTCAGAAGCTGTTCTAGTAGGCCTAGGGAGGTGTCTGAGGGGTGGGGTGTGGCACAAAGATGGCTCCTGTGTGTCCTGAGTGCAAGTTCTGGAAGTTTTTACATCAAGTCCAGCAGAGCCAATCTCTGATGGCTCTGAAGGTGATGGACATGCTGCCGGCCAAGTTTGGGCCAATTGGAGGTGCTGGTTACGCCTCTGTGAAAACATATTTAAGAAAAAGTCAAAACAAAGCAGGCGCGCACTTCTTTCACTTTGTAGTTGGAGGAGGAGGAGGTGCAGGTGAAAATATGTGAGGGAGAACAGCATGGAGAGTGCCAAGGTCAGTGAAGAAGGGGGGAGAAAGAGGTGCTCTAGTGCTTCCGGCACCAGAGCTGAAATTTTCTGCTAGCCGTGGTGGAAGCTATGGGGGAGCCAGAAATTCCTCCTGCAGCCCATGGAGTCCATAAGGATGCAGAAATACACCCACAGCTCTCTCCAGAGGAGGAGGTGGATGCCTGGAAAAGACTGTGAACCAGTGGGAGTCTCATCTAAGAGTTAAAACTGCAAAAGGCCTTGACTGAGAGAGATAGGCCTTGCTCCTGGCATGGAAGCAGCCTGGCCTCAGCTCAGGAGAGTCTGCACAGCACCTTATGGACAAAAGACTCATGTTGCAGCAGAATTCGGGCGGGATGTTGCTCATGAGATTGGACCCACGCCAAAGAAGTTCCTAGAGGACTGTCTCTCGTGGGAAGGACCCCTGGCTAAGTAGAGAACCTCTTTTCCTGATTGGACTGACCAGAAGACCCCACAACCTGCCCCCTGTCTGTGTTGCTAGTTTGCAAAGAGGGAAAAGGGGGGGGGTGAGTGCAGAGACTGCTTCTTAAGAGGGTGGGGGTGAGAGCAGAAAACTGTCTGAAGAGAGAGAGAAACAAGTAGAGATAAAGAGTATTTGTAGTAGAAGAATTGTGGTGATGAGTAAATTTGAGAATCCGCTCTGTGGACTGAAAAGAGACCCCACACCCTGCCCCCCCCCCACCTGGCTTGTGGATTGTAGAGGAGGAAAGGGGGTGAATACTATAGGTTCGTAAGAGGGAGGGGGGAGTGAACAAAATAATGTATGAAAAGTATATTTTTGCCTTGCATTTATCCTCCAATTCTGTTAGGTAATTAAACACTTTTTGCAACTTTAAGCTTGAAGCCTGTTTGCCCTTTTTCGTGCGTCCTCCTGGCAAGGGTCCTGTCTCAAACCCACTACACCCTGTAAATAACACTAGGAAGAATATGAAGCTAAATGATTACTGATGTTTGAATTAACAGTGAAGCCTTCAAGAATTAAAACAACATTTGCGTTAAAAAAAATGTGTTGTCTTAAATAAAATTATTTCACGTGTACCACATAGACCAAAATAACAGCAAATAAAAAACCCTGTGAAATTGTAATGGGTTTATGCAGCAAGGTTTTGATAGTGGAAGCAGCAGGTGGCTGCAGGGGTGGGTTCTGTTAGAAGAGATCAGGACCTGCCCCCATGTTGGGCAGAGCCAGTTCCAGCCAGCTCCAAGGTGCACTTGCTTCTGGCCAAAGCTGAAAAAGTAAATGGTGCTGGGGGTGCCACTGTGGTAAAAAATTTCAGAAGGGCTAAAAAATGTTGTGCAGCATCAGCTGGGAGAGAGGAGTGAGAAAATGTGAGAGAAACAACCTTGCAGACACCAAGGTCAGTGGAGAAGGAGGGGGAGGAGGTGCTCCAGGTGCCTGAGCTGAGATTCCCCTGCAGCCCGTGGTGCAGTGCAAAGTGAAGCAGCTGTGCCCCTGCAGCCCATGGAGGTTAATGGTGAAGCAGAGCTCCAACTGCAGCCTGTGGAGCACCCAACACCAGAGCAGGTGGGTATGTCCTAAAGGAAGCTACATCCTGTGTAGGGGAGGCCATGCTGGAGCAAGTTTTCTGGCAGGACCTGTAATCCCATGGGGGACCCATGCTGGAGCAGTTCTTGAAGAACTGCAGTCTGTGGGAAAGACAGACATTGGAGAAGGTTGTGAAGAACTGTCTCCTTTGGGAGTGACTCCATGGTGCAGCATGGGGAAAGCATGAGGAAGAAAGAGTGGCAGAGATGAATTGTAATGAACTGATCACAACCCCCATTCTTTGTTTCTGCAAAGTTGGGGAGGTGGGGGTAGAAGAGTCAGGAGTGAGCTTGGGAAGAAAGGGGTGGGGAGAAGGTGCTTTTAGGTTCTGGGATTTTCTTTTCACTATCCTATGTTTTTTTTTTATTTGGCAATAAATTAAAATAATTTCCTCAAGTTGAGTCTGTTTTGCCCATGACTATAATTACTGAGTGATCTTTTTGTCCTCATCTCAACCCACGAGCTTCCCCTGCTGTGCTGAGGAGAAGGAGTGAGAGAGTGGCTTGGTAGGCACCTGGTAGCCCGACAATGTTAACCCACCACAGAAATCTAGATTCACTTCAAAGCATGCTTGTGAGCGCAAATGCTAACAATTTTAAATAAACTGTGACAGCGGGATCAATTTTTGTAGTTTGCAACTAGTACTAATTTTTTAGGTTCAAGCCTAAAATCTATCTAGGTTTAATGGCCATTTATTACATTTATATACTACTTAAGCAGACTGTAACAATTTAACAATTTCAGTGTATTGAAATAATGCATGAGAGGTGTTCAGACTAACAGAGAGATTCTACCAATTATTTTTACTATTTTTAGTTTCCTAAAATACAATTATGGGATTACTTGAGGAGGGAGTGCATAACCAAAAGACATGTTCTTAAGAATTCTTTCCATTTCAAAATAGAGGGATTAAAACTTTTCTAAAAAATTAAATTTTATGATTCTGTCCTTGAACAAAATAAGTTTACAACAAAGTGAATGTACTCACCAATTAACTGAAGCTCACATATGATTCTTGACTTTTTATTTTAAAATCAAGAAAAAAATTTTGAAAGCTCTTTTAATAACTAATATATTTTTGTTTAATTAAAGTAGTGATGGCAAAAAACAGTGACACATTACAATTTTTTTTTCCCAAATAACTGTTGGGAGAGGTGTCTAAGGAGATCATGCACTGGCAATGATTTCTGCCTGTGCTTGGCCGGTATTTTCTCATGCAGTCTTACAAGATCTTCAATTAGTCCTTTTATGGTCCAAAGCAATGTGGACCACAAAGATGTATAAAAATGCTGCATGTGAAATTGATTCGCCCCAAGCGAACCTGGAGACACTGCAGAGACCAAGTCAGAGAAGTGGGTATTTGCTTTTATTCGGTGCACCGGGTGTGGGGGGATTCACTCCTCCAAACACACACACCTCGGTACCTCCAAAGACACAATGTTATAGGTAAAATTCATGAATATTCATCACATTCCCCAGAATAGGAGGGGTTATACAAATCATTTCTCGGAAGTCATTAATATCATTAGCATGTGCACCACGCATGCTCCGTATGTCCCAGTGGTCTTTGGAGACCCCCAAAGACCCCTCCAGGAGGAAGGTCCCAGTAGTCTTCATCACAATGCACTTTTCACCTTTCTCTCTGGAACATGCGCAGTCCTTCATGAGATGATTCAGCGGTTTCTGTGCTGGCTTGAAACAGATTCTTGTCCCTCTTATCTTGATAAGATTATGGGAATCCTGTTTTTCTAGGTTTTAGAATTCACATATTTGTCGCTGTTGAACCGGTAACGGAGCGAAACTCAGTTAACAGCACACACAATGCCAAGCGGAGAAGAGGGAGAAGAGAGAGAGTTTATTACGAAACATCTGAGTTTTATAGTATAGAGAAAGGCATTTGGATTGGCTAACAATCACCCACCCCCCGGGGGTGATTGGCAGAGGTGTCTCAACGCCCATTCCAAAACATTCTCTGTTCTCATAGTGTTTATCTTATGTTTTCTCATAGCTAAATGAGAAAAGGGAAACTTTCCCATGAGAGACAATCTGTACAGGCACACATATTCTGTCTCTCAATAGTTAACTTGAGTTACCTGTTTGACTACTCCTTTCTCAATCCCCCCTTTTCTTTTTTTTTGGTAATTTGTAATTCTTTACAAATCTTGTATGTCATGAAAGTAATTACCTTTCTCTATCTTATTTCTAAGTTTGTACTTTTGCCATTGAGCATAAGCATTGCGATTTCAAGTACATTATATCATACAACAATAACTACTAATACAGACAGTAAATAACAATGCAATAATACAAATAACTATTACAAACAATTGTTTAAGCTAGGATTAACATAATTGCAACAGCTTGTATTTATAACTGTATATACTCCTCCTGTTCAGGCATAAAGCAAATCTATAGCTAATTGTGAGATGCTCTTAATCTCGATTTGCTGTGCTCTTATGGCGTGTGCATTGGCATTCATTATGGTCTCTACAGTGGCAGAAAGATTCTTCTCTAGTTCACTTACTCCGGGCTAGGGTGTAAACCACTTGGCAAAGCTGTGAAATCTGGTGGGCCTATCTATTCATATAAAAGTTCGGAGTAAGCCTTGTAGTTGAGGAACAACGCTAATGTGGGGAAATACTGGTCCTATTGCACAGCGACTTTGACATCCCAAGGGTAAAATTTTATAGGCACTGTGTTCACATATCCAATACCAACCCCACCCTGGGGGCACTGGCCAAACTTTGGGCTTTGGTCCTCACCTAGTTTGATTTTTATTCTACATATTAGCCCCCCATAGGTCTAGAATTTTGAGCACTTATTTTAAAGAAAAAGAAGAAAGACAGAATCTATAGAAATTCTAAGAGGAATGTTAATTCCTTTGGCTTTCTTGGGCCTTCCATCCCCCAGCAGGATTAGCTTTCTGGGTTTCTCTGGAGTCAGGGATGGGGAGAATGGAGCACTGCCTCTGCTGTGTCCATGACTGAGAGCACCACTGCAGAGCTGGGATGCTCTGAGGGTGGGGTAAGGAGTGGTTCACTGTCTCACCAGGGCAAGGCCTGACCTGTCCCCTCCCCACACACACACCACACACAGAGGCATCCTGAAGTGTCTCAGAGACATTAATTTTTTCAGTTTTTGGTAGCCCACATCATGGCTCCAGACAGTGATCAGGACCACTGATAGCTTTTCTATCTTGTAATTTAATTGGGGTACTTTTCCTCCCCACCTTGGTGAAATTTCTAGCAAACAGAGCAGAAAGGAAAGAGGAAAGCATAGATGGTAACTGACTAGGACTCTTGTACTGTTAGTTTTCTTTCCTTGTGATCTAATTAGGCTATCTTTCCCCCTTCCCTTTTTGGTGGGAATTCTAGCAGACAGAGGAGAAAGGAAAGAGGAAAGCATACTGGAATTCACATGAATGGTAACTGCTATTTTAAATTTAAAAGCATCTTTTAAATTGCAGAGCCCAATGCCTGGCAGATCGGTCCATGATCTCTAGCGATTTCTCAAAGGCAGTATCTTCCTTTTGTGGGGCTTAGCATTTTCAAACACTGGACAAACAAATATGCATGTAACAACAACAGTTACTAATGCTTAGTAGAATTGCCAGCCATCCTTTGACACCTTTTCATTTTAAAATAAAATTATTTTGTTATTGTTATACCTCAATTTTGCAAATTTAGATTTAAGTCCATAAACTAATGTGGTCGTCGTTTCATGCGCATGAGTTAAAAAGGGTATAGCTTTCTTTTCTTTCTGGCTTACTTACCCCTTTGCATCTGAAGCCATACTTGCTATCACAATTATTACAAGGTTTTGCTAGGATAGCTGACTGTGGATAACACTGTTCTGGAAATACAAAAAGCAAAACCATTTAATGTGTTTCATTTTGGCGTCGCAGCTTTTAACCGATTTACTGTATGTTATATTGTCCAATGTGGTTCTTTCATGTTCCTCTTTGTCTGGAGTTTCACATTAGAGAAGAGTCTCTGGCCGTAGACCTCACAGTTGTGAGGGTAGTCAGCAGTTCTTTTTGCTTCTGTGGCTTGAGTGGCTCCTTGTCTCACGTTTGGACACACTTAGCTTTTTATCTGATGAGGACACACTTGAGCATTCAAAGTTGTTAATGATATTAAAACAAACTTGCACAGTGATAACACATGTTAGAGTGGGGAGAAGGATAAATTCTTGCCTCCTTCAATCCCCCATTGGAAAATCTTATATTTTATGCTAGCTAGTTTTATTTTGCAACACAGACAGTTTTGTTTTCCTTCTCTGCAAGCACGCAGAGCTTGGTTTTGAGGGGAAGACACTGTTCACACTTTCCATTTTTTCAATCAGGTTTAATAATTATTTTTTCCCCTTGGTTTTCTCCTTCCCCTGTGCCTTGCAGGGCACTCTGCATGGTTTTGTTAAATAAATAGTTTTTTTTTCTTCACTTCCATCTAAGAAATTCTGTTGTGGGTGGGGGGGGTGTCAGAGCCCTTCGCTCTCGGAGGAGAGAGAGAGTTTTATCATTAATCCAGGACAATATTTGGCACCCAACTTAGGGGGCCTTGATTACTTGTGTCTTGGATTGATGTTATGATAATCCTTTATCCCCTATCGTTGGCTTATATGCCCAAGAAAGAAAAATGTGTGGTCCTGTCTCTTTAACTACACCCAGCCGAAGACAGAAACACGGGTTGTTTTGAAAACATTTTCCGCAAGCCTCGCTCCGGGGGAGGACTCGTCGCCCGGCAGAGACTGCGTGCTGGACGGGGGTCGGAGTGAGCTCTGTTCCCGTTTTTTTTCCCATTTTTTCTTTTTCCTCGTTTGGACCCCTTCTCTTCGATCTGCTTTGCCACCCGGAGACCCAGGAGGGCCAGAGGACAGCAGAGCTCTCCAGAGAGCTCCACCCGGCCCCGGGGGGCGGCGAGGAGGAGAGGGGCTGCGTCTGAGGAAAGGACTTTTTAATCAGGTTGAATAACTCCTTTTCACCTTGGTTTTCCCCTTCCCCAGTGCCTTGCAGGGCACTCTGCGTGGTTTTGTCAAATAAATAGTTTTTTCTTCACTTCCATCTAAGAGGTTCTGTTGTGGGTGGGGGAGGGGGTGTCGGGGCCCTTCGCTCTTGGAGGAGAGAGAGTCTTATCATTAACCCGGGACAACTTGTTTTACACCTTTTGTGGGGTTAGAAAAAGTGAAGAAAAAACCCCTAATAATTGCATTCTGGTTTTAAATGCTTTGTATTGAATTACAGCTATCAGTAGTCACTATGCTGTTTGATGGGAGGTTGTTTGATGTAATACTGTCTGTTTGGCACATAGGTTTGTTTCCCTACCAACAGGCAGGGGCAATTTTGTCCCTAATGTTTAATTTTCACCAATCAGGGACACAACTCCGGCTTGTTATAGTAATGTGTGTGATACTGACGATCTGTAAGAAGGTATGGGAAACAGTTAAAGATGTACATGCTCTGTTACTTTCCTCCTCTAGTTTTAGTAACCTGTTTTGGAGTTTTGTTAGTAATATTACCCAACCTGCTAGAGAAGTAGAGGGTGAAGCTTCCTGGCTCCTCACCCATCTCTTCCCCTTTAAATCTGGTATATCATCTTTTGAGAATATTCAGTTTCCCCTGGATGTTAAAGAGACCATTTTCCTGGTAGTACTGGTGCTTCACCTGGAAGGTTCCATGTATATGATGTTCGGCTTTACCAGAATGAGGGCTGAGAAGTCCAGAGGGGCTGAGCAGGAGCAAGCACCTAATCCAGATGTGAGGAAATTTGAATGGTGTGGAGTATGGGAGGACATAGGTAAAACTTTAAAGAAATTCTCTGACCCAATAGACTGGGAATTTTCCCCTGGACAAATCCTGAGACCAGCTGAGGTGGGGAAGTATCTGAAAGAGAAGTGCAGAGACAACTGCAGTGCAATATGTTGGGCCCTGGCATATGCTTATCGTACACTGTCGGATATTATAGAACAGGAAGGGAGCCTAAGCCAGTGGCAGTTGCTCCTGTTACGAGAAGCAGGAAAGCCCAAGTCAAGACTGATCGCTCAGACGACAGTGGGGAGGGATCCTCAAGGTCAGCAACTGAGTCAGAGGTCATTGTTGAATCCATGAATGTGAGAGACCTTCACAGCCTAAGAAAAGATTATGTCCAACGAGATGATGAATCTGTAATTAGTTGATTAGTCCGTCTTTGGGATGCCGCAGGCGATGTTACACTTCTAGATCCTACTGAGGCAAGGCATTTAGGGACTGTGTCACGTGACCCAGATATCAACCAAACTATACGAGATGGGCCTGACTTCTGCAGCCTCTGGAGACAAGCTATCGGAGCTGCGAGGGGAAGATACCTACATCCCGACGATCTCTATTCGCAACAAACCCAGTGGAGAACCATAGAACAAGGGATTCAACGCTTGAGAGAAATGGCGGTGGTAGAAATTGTCTTCTCAGAGGACATAGCAAACCCAGATCCGATTATGGACCCAGATAGGATAGAATGTACACCTGTGATGTGGCGGAAACTCCTAAAGCTTGGGCCATCAGAGTATGCTTCTGCTTTAGCAATTATGAAGTGAGATGACGGGCATGAGACTGTGCGTGATATGACAAGGAAGCTCCGAGGATATGCAGATGTTGTGCATAGCCCAATGAATGCAAGAATCTCAGCTGTGGAAACAAATCTGCAGAAACTAGAAAATAAGATAGAGGAGAATCATGAGAAACTCAGTAAAGAGATTAAAGACAGCCTTCTCCAAATTTTGGCAGTACAGATCAGAGGTTCTGTTACCCCATGCAGACGCTCCTCAGCAATGAGAACTGGATATATCCCTTGACGTGAGTTGTGGTATTTCCTGTGTGACAGTGGAGAAAACATGAACAGGTGGGATGGACAACCCACTACTGTCCTGGCACGACGAGTGCATGAATTGAAGGAGGGCAAGACTCAGAGAGGGAACTCCACCAGAAGGGAAGTAGCTCCAGTCAACATGTCTGATTCCCTTGAAGGAACCTCTAACACGAATGCCCACCATGGTTAGAGGGGCCCTGCCTCTAGCCAGGTAGAGGCCAGGGAAAACCGTATTTTTTGGACAGTGTGGATTCGGTGGCCTGGCACATCAGAGCCACAAGAATACGAGGCTTTAGTTGACACTGGCGCACAATGCACGATAATCCCATCGCGACATGTGGGGACAGAACCTGTTTCTATTTCTGGCGTGACAGGAGGATCACAAGACTTGACCCTGGTGAAAGCTGGGGTGAGCCTGACTGGAAGAGAGTGGAAATGTTAACATTGGGTTAAAATGTTAGTTAAAAATAGGCTTTAGGAACAGGATAGGTAGGCACTGCATGTACGGGGCTCAGCGACATGATCACGAAGATTGCTTAGAGAATGGGGATTGTTTTAGTGAAATCATGCGGATTAGCACCTGTGAAAAAAATCAGAAATACTATGGGAGATAAGGGGGCTTAAAGTCATGCTTGGGGGGAAACAATGGAACAATGATAAGTTGATGATTAACATATGATTACATCACTGTTCTGTAAGGGAGGGTATAAAACTGTACTTGTTTCAAACCTATGGCGAAGCCAGATTTGGGTAGATGTTACACCCCGGCTTCCCAAGCTCGAATAAAGGCACCTGCATATAATCATTCAGTGATTATGTGTTTTCCACGCTAACATTTTGGTGACCCAGGTGGGACCCTGTGAGCGCTGCTGAGGACCCCGCGACCTGATCACGCTCCAGCCGGCACCGAGGGATTCTCGGGCAGCCCATCGTGCCGCGACCCTCCGCCGCTCACAACGTCCCCTGGAGAAGGTAAGGTGCCTTTAATGGTGGTTTGGTTGCCTGCCAGTAAGACGCAGCGAAAGCTACGCTTGGTTGGGCTAAGGAATTTCTAGTGGTATGCCCGGGCACCGCCTGTAAGACAATTGCGAAAGCATTGCAGGGTCAGCAAGTGGAAATGGAGAAGCTTAAAGGGATTGTGGGTGGCTATGCTCCCATATCTCGTAATTCTCCTTTGGGGTGCTTGTTAGCACATTGGAAGCAAGGTAATTTTGGCCAAGAATTGCGTAAGGATACGCTGATCGAGTGGCCAACATATATTTTGCAGGCTGGAAGGAGGTGGCCTGAAAATGGTTCTTTGCAATCTGACCTGATTTCTCATTTGTTGTTGTTTTGCAAGCATAAGGGAAAATTAGATGAAGTTCTGTATGTTGATTTATTTTTCTGTTTGCGAGGAAACCCAGAGTGGCTGTTGGAGGGTGGTTTGGTTACTGTGGCGATTTGCGATAATAAATGTCTGGTTTGCGTTGAAGGGAACTATTGTTTGGAGTGCTTGGCATTGAATGAGAGTTTACATCGGAAAGATATATTGGAAAGTGATTTACTAGTGGTTCCTATAGGGTCTGACTCTACACCGCCTGCACCTTCTTGGGGGTGCCCACCTTTCCCACCTACACCTCCCTGGGGATGTCTCCCCCCTGCCACCCGTGCCCTCTTCACCTGCTTGTGACAGCCCCTTTTTACCCTTGCCCGTGGATGACCGCGTTTTGGTTTCAGTACAGGGGTGTGGGGGAGGGGGGTGCTGGGGGACTGGACAGCGGTGGTGGTGGACCCATAGCCCATTGGACCCGTTCCAGGACGGGAAAGAGTCTGCCAAGACTTGGTAAGCAAAAGAAAATCATAATTGCCCCTTTAAGACAAGGGGTGGGGGGGATGGACGGACCGGTATATGTTAGGAGGTTTGGTTATATGGAAACAGTCAGCTGGAACCTATAGAGAAAAACCCTGATAAGGTTGCTAGGGTAGTGAAAATGATTATGAAAACTCATTGAGATGGTACTTAGAGTTACAAAACAGGAAAAAAAAAGGAAAAAGGAAAAAGAAAAAAAGAGAAAAATAAACAAAAAGACGAGAAAAAGGTTACAGGAATTGAAAGGGGAAAAGTTAAGAAATCTGGACAAATTACTTGAAATAGCTTGGAAAGTTTATAACAATAGAAGAGCCACAAGCCAGCAGCGGCAATTCTTGGCAGTCTTACAGAGTATGGCAAGCCGTTTGGAAGGGGTCGGGGGGAGGAGGCCATTAGCTTTTGACGAATGTGCCATTTGTCATTGGAAATACAGGTATCCCAACCGGTTTCACTGGAATGATCAGCTCCAAGAGGTTGCCAAGGGTGCTGTGACCCAGCAACCGCTGGTGACTCCAACATTAGGAAAAGAGCGGTGGGATTTTTTTTTAATCGACAGGGGGGCCACATATTCAGTTTTAAATGATCTAGAAGGACAGATAAATCTACCACAATAGTTGGGCCACAGAGAAGGAGGAAAATGGCCATTTCCGCAACCCTAGACCTGTGTTTTGGAAACAAAGTATTGACTCAAGAATTTTTATATGTCCCATGTTTTACTGGCAAAATTGGAAGCAGTGGTAACTTTTGAGAATGGTGAGTTATTAATGAAAATTCTGGAGTGAAAAAAAAAAAAAAAAGGAGAGGGAAAAAAAAAAGAAAATCTTAATGATAAAAGAGAAACCAGCCTCTGCAATCCCAGAGGAAGTGGAGAATGCCGTAATTCCCTCAGTATGGGAAACGGACATACCTGGAAAATCTAAGTTGGCACAGCCGATACATGTAGAGTTAAAAGAGGAAGGAAAAAACCGTGCAGGTGAAACAATACCGGAGGCACGGTATAGCAAAGACTATTGATGAATTCCTAAAATATTACATTCTGGCACAGTGCAAATTAGAGTATAATATCCCAATATTCCCGGTAAAGAAACCCAATGGAGATTACAGGCTAGTATAGGATCTAAGGGCAATAAATTAAATAACCAAAGACATTTATCCAGTAATTGCTAACTCCGATGCATTGTTAACATTCGTAAAAGAGTTTTATAAGTGGTTTACCATAACTGACTTAAAAGATGCCTTTCTGCATACCACTTGACAAAGAAAGTAGGAAGCTGTTAGCTTTTGAATGGGAAAATCCAGAGAATGCAAGGAAGACCCAGCACACGTGGACTCGGCTTCCCATGGGGTACAAGAACTCCCCCACCTTATTTGGAAACCAACTGGTAAAGGAGCTGGAGATCTGGACCAAAGAGGGGCAAGTACCAAAAAATCAATACCTCCTGCTACAGTATGCTGATGATATGCTGATAGCAACAGAAGAAAAGGAAACCTGCATAAAGGTAACAATTCAGATTTTAAACTCACTGGGCATGGGAGCATACAAAGTGTCCAGGGAAAAGGCACAAATTGCACAACAGACTGTAATTTACCTGGGATGTGAAATCTCACAAGGGCAGAGAAAATTAAGTACTAACCGTATCCAAGTCATTTGTGCTATTCCAGAGCCCCAGAATCTCCATGAGCTGCGAGTCCTCCTCGGCATGGCAGAATGGTGCCGCCTGTGGATCATGCACTTTGGGCTAATTGCCAAACCCCTGCATGAAGCTCAGAAGACGCAGCCGTTCAGCTGGGGCAAAGCACAGAGAGAAGCTTTCCTGAAACTGTGTCGGGGGTTGAGAATTTCTTCCCATTCCTGTTACTAAGCAACAAATAGTCCGATGTTTAGAGCGATCAAGCCTTTTGTAAAAGACAAAAGCTAGGTTTTTGGGCGGGGCCCGGTAAGGGAAGAGCCGGCCCTGGGAAGGCTCTCTCGTGGTTCAGACGCTGAGGGTAGAGGCTGCTGGCTCTTTGCTTTCCAGCTGCTACCAGAGGAAATCCAACTGTGCCCTGTTTCTCTTCTCTCCTGGCTGGGTGAGCTTTGATTCAACTTTTCTTCCCACTGGGAAGGGCGCGTTTCCCCGGGCTGCGTTTTCCCGCAGCTGCTGCCGGGAGAGTCCGGCTGCCTCTGCTGCCTGCCCCTGCCCTCTGCCGCACGAGACCGCGGCGTCTGCTGTGACTGCAGAAATCTTTGCTACCTCGCTGCTAGCCGGGAGGGAGCCAGTGCCTGATCCTGCCTCCCTGCTTTCTGCCGCTCCGAGCTGCCTGGCTGCCTGCTCTTCAGCCTGTCCGCCATCATCCAGCTGCCTGAGGCTGACCTGACCCTGCGCCACAGCGCCACCTGCAGCCGCTCGTGAGTCATCGCACCTGCCCTGCCCGGCCGGGAGCTCAACAGCGCCCCTGCTGCTTGCAACCGTGATTACACCACACGGGAAAAGGCTTGGCTGCTCCCAAGTTACCTGCTATTGGTTTTCTGGTTCTAGTTGTGGTTGCTATTGTTATTGTTTGTTTATAGATACTAGTAAAGAACTGATATTCCTTTTTTCCCATACTTTTGCCTGACAGCCCTTGATTTACAAAATTAAATAATTCGGAGGGAGGGAAAAAAGAAAAATCACGTTCTCTGTTCTAAGGGAGGGTTTCAACCTCTTTTGGGAGACATCTGTCTTTCAAACCAAGACAAACTGAAAGAAGCACTGACGACTGCCCCGGCGCTTGGTTTGCCAATCTGTCTAAAGACTTTCAGCTGTTTGTGCATGAAAGGCAATGCTTGGCACTGGGGGTCCTGACCCAACGATTGGGGAGCTGGAAAAGGCCGGTAGGCTACTGTCCTAGGTTGCAGTATAGATGTATTTAAGTATTCTATTCCCACCAGCTGTGGGCCGTTAGCTGCTATCACCTGCGAATGATCCACCCCGGATAACAGACAATGGGCCATCAGGGACCCACCGTGTGACTCATGGACTTATCCCATTGTGGGATGCTCTGCCCAGGAGGGAGGAGCCAGGTGTTCCCACCTGGATATAACCTGGCCTTGGAACTGCCTGAGCTAGACCTGTCTACTGGGTTCCCAGAGGACAAGAGCTATCACTGGACCTTCAGCTGGAGAGCAGACCTTCACAGGATCACCGCTTGGACTGAACTACTTCAGTTGGACTGCTACCACCACCCTAACAGGGTGTCAGGTTGTATCTGACTTTGTCAGTGCTTTTCCTTGTATTATTTCACTTATTTTTAATTTCAATCTTGACTTGTGATCTCCCACTGGTTTGTTTTCAAACCAATACAGCTACTTCTCCAAATAGCTTGACAACGTAAGTGCCGGATGGCCTGCATGTCTACGGGCAGTCGCAGCCACTGTATTATTGATACAGGAAGCCAGGAAGCTCACGATGGGAAAACACATAGATGTCTATGTGCCACACATGGTAGCCACGGTCCTAGAACAAAAGGGGGGCCACTGGTTGTCCCCAAGCAGGATGATAAAATTCCAGGCAATCCTAACCGAACAGGATGATGTCACACTAAAGACAACTAACCTTTCGAATCCAGCTCTGTTTCAAGGTACTACACCCGAGGAAGGCCCGCTGGAACACGACTGCGTGGAAGTAATAGAGTACACCCATTCAGCGAGAGAAGACCTGAAAGAGGTCCCGCTGGAACAACCAGAGTGGGAATTATTCACAGATGGAAGCAGCTTCGTGGAGAATGGAACTAGATACGCTGGATATGCGGTAACAACAATCAGCACAGTAATAGAGGCCAAAGCATTACCATAAAACACATCTGCCCAGAGGGCAGAATTGATCGCCTTAACTAGAGCACTAGAATTGAGTGAAGGAAAGAAGGTAAATATTTGGACTGATTCAAAATATACATTCGGCGTAGTGCACGTACATGGGGCACTATGGAAAGAAAGAGGGTTGCTGTCCTCTCAAGGGACGCATATTAAGCATCGAGATGCAATCCTGCAACTAATAAAAGCAGTACAGAAACCTGAACAAGTGGCAATTATGCACTGCAAAGCGCATCAATCAGGAATCTCCAAAATCTGTGAGGGAAATCGGAGGGCGGACTGGACAGCCCGACAGGTTGCTCGGGAGGTGCAAATAGCAATGGCATTGATACCTACGAAGCTAAAGGTGTCTCAATTCAATTTACCTTCAGAGCTAAAATATTCAATAGAAGATGAGAGACTGGGACATTTGCTGAATGCACAAAAGAATTCAGAGGGCTGGTACATCACTGCACAAGGACAGATAGTCCTACCCCCATTGATAATGAGAGAAGTTATGCAAATTAAACATAATGAATGTCATTGGGGTGCAGAAGCATTGGTAATTTGGCTAAAACGAAGCGTAGTCTCGGTACGGATGTTAACAATGGCCAAATCAATCATGTCAAAATGTGAAATATGCCTGAGGAACAATCCGGTGGCCAGACGGCAGGCACAGCTAGGAAGAATTCGGGTAGGGATAGAACCAGGAGATTACTGGCAGGTAGATTTTGTGGAGTTACCAAGAACCCGAGGATACAAATACCTGCTGGTGGGGGTTGATACATTTTCAGGATGGCCAGAAGCCCTTCCCTGTCACACCAACTAAGCCAAAGAGACAGTGAAGTGGCTACTACACGAAATCATTCCCAGGCTTGGAGTGCTGTTAGGGGTATCTTCAGATAGAGGACCACACTTTATAGCTACAGTGGTAAAGGGGGTGAGCAAGCTACTGGGAATAGCTTGGGACCTCCACACACCATGGGGACCACAATCTAGTGGAGAGGTAGAGAGGATGAACCAAACACTAAAAGGCAAATCAGTAAAATATGTCAGGAGGCCAAGTTACAGTGGCCACAAGCCCTACCAAGAGCACTTTTAAGGACTGGGGTAAAGCCTAGGAGTGGAATGTCAGTCAGTCAGTATATGGGAAACCATACAAATCTCCTGAACCAAACCCGAATATATATATTGCAAGAAAACAGGAAATATATAATCATGTTCTATCTCTCGGGAAAACCTTAGCACAGCTTTGGAGCGCGCTCGTGTGGAATAGGCCACTGGTTCTCAAGAATCCAGTCCATGATATTCTCCCTGGAGATGAAGAACCTTTAAAGGAGAGGTGGAGTGGACTGAGTGGACCCCATGAGGTGCTGCTGACCCCTTTCACAGCGGTCAAGGTGGTGGGAGTGGATCCTTGGATACACTACACATGAGTGAAGAAGACCCATCCGAGACTGTGGGCTACACAACCCTGGGACTGACGAAATTGCAGATAAGATGGGTTTAACTGTTTAAAATGATCTTAGTACCTGTGCCGATGCTCATTTTATGGATATTAATTGGGAGTGATATTGCTTGAGGATATGGAATGCAGGATAATCAACTAACCACTCTTCATTCTAGAATGAAGAGAGAGATGCAGGCAAAAACCCAAGTGATAAAAGTTTCCAATGAAATTTGGGTTGAGAATGCGATGATTGGGTTAGTTAAAGATTTTGCCAAAATGCAAAACATCCGTAGAATAACTGCCTGTCTGCCAATACCAAAAGCAGCAGAAGACCAAATAAACTGGGGAATTATCAAATCAAAATTACTTGAAATTCCGGACAATAAAACAATTGAATGTAAATAAGTACCCGAGTCCAGGCAGAAAGTTAAAGTAACTTGGAATAGAACAGGTTATGGTTGGATGCAGTACTTGAGCAAAAAGGACTGTCTTTTAAGCAATGGGAAGGTGGGACAAAATCTAGAGTGGTGGGTTGAAGATCAAACCTTGCCAAATGGCAATGCTTCTTGCCACACTATCAAAAGGTCACAGAAAATGTCACAAAGACCACCCTGATATGGAAATGTGAAGCAAAGGATAGAAAGGATCAGATGTAACCTTGGGACAGTGCATGGTCCCTGAGTATACTTCAAAAATTTAAATATATGGCAAACACTCCTTGGTGCCTAAAATGGACAGGCCCTGAAGATGGCACTGATCCAGCAGTAATAAACACTGCCACCAGCAGCAGAGTGCAGGCAGATAAAGTAAGTTGGTGGGCATGTGATAAAACCTATGATTGCATGTCTGATGATGTACAGATAAAACAAGTACCATCACTGGCGGCTGCCATGCAAATTGATTGTGCCTGTAGAAGAATCAAACATAAACAGGGTAATGTAAATTATAGAATAAAATAGGATGTAGTAGAAGCACAATCAAGAGCCCAGGACAATTTGTTTGGGGAACGAGTGATGGTATCTGGACGACCCACCTGCCTGTAGATGGAAAAGTAAAAGAATTTACTCTGGGCCTCCCTACTTTATGTCCAATCTGGAAAAGTCCCGATTCAATGGGAAAACGTGAACTTTTGCAAATAAGAAAAAGGCGAGAGGTTTCAGATAATGAAAATCAGGATGAAACTTGGCAAGAACCCACTGGTGGAGGAGAATCTGGGTGGACTCTAGAATCTCTGTTTGGCCCTATAGCAAACTACCGAAACAGAGAAATGATGTACAGACTTACAGGTCAGGTAGAGAGGTTAGCAAGGATTACTCGGGAAGGATTCAAAGAACTAAACATGCAATTACAAGCTACTACCAAAATGACTTTGCAAAATCGATTAGCTTTAGATATTTTACTCCTGAAAGAACATGGAGTGTGTGGGTTTCTAAGGGGACAAGTTGATCATTGTTGCATCCATATCCCAAATGTAACTGCAGATGTAGAACATGACATCAGTCAATTGAAACAAATAGAGCGTGAAGCATGGGATGAACAAAAGGACTTGACTACGAGTTGGTTAGATAAAATCTCCAAGGGGTTGGGTTGGAATGTGAGTTCATGGATTAAATCTATCATTGAAAACTTAATAATTTTATTAGTTATGTTTTTAGTACTTTGGGTAATCTACAGCATACTGAAAAGAGAGATACGGAGAAAGACATCCTGGAACCAACAGATAATGAGGGCACTGACACGAAACAAGGATCCACGTCCATTGTCTGCGGATTCTCCGGTCCACAACAACATCCATAACAACGCTCATAACAACCCTGGATTCGAAGACGAGCATCAAGTATAAAGGACTATATCAAGTGAAAGCATTCACCCGTATAAAGTGAAAATGCTTTCAAAGGGGGGAATGTTAACATTGGGTTAAAATGTTAGTTAAAAATAGGCTTTAGGAACAGGATAGGTAGGCACTGCATGTATGGGGCTCAGCGACATGATCACGTAGATTGCTTAGAGAATGGGGATTGTTTTAGTGAAATCATGCGGATTAGCACCTGTGAAAAAAATCAGAAATACTATGGGAGATAAGGGGGCTTAAAGTCATGCTTGGGGGGAAACAATGGAACAATGATAAGTTGATGATTAACATATGATTACATCACTGTTCTGTAAGGGAGGGTATAAAACTGTACTTGTTTCAAACCTATGGCGAAGCCAGATTTGGGTAGATGTTACACCCCGGCTTCCCGAGCTCGAATAAAGGCACCTGCATATAATCATTCAGTGATTATGTGTTTTCCATGCTAACAGAAAGAACATTCCATTGTGACTGGCTTAGAGGCTCCATGTATTTTGGGTATAGACTTCCTCCAAAATGGATATTTCAAAGACCCAAAGGGACTCAAGTGAGCATTTGGGATAGCTGCTGTGGAGACAGAGGGCATTAAGCAATTGAACACCTTGCCTGAACTGTCAGAGAACCCATCTGCAGTAGGACTCCTGAAAGGGGAAGAGCAACAAGTACCGATTGCAACCTCGATTGTGCACCACCGACAGTACCGGACAACTTGTGATGCCGTGATTCCCATTCACAAACTAATCTGTGAGCTGGAGAGCCAAGGGGTGGTCAGCAGGACCCATTCATCCTTTAATAGCCCCATCTGGCCTGTGCGAAAATCTGAAGGAGAATGGAGATTGACTGTGGACTATCGTGCCCTGAATGAGGTGACTCCACCTCTGAGTGCTGCCGTGCCAGACATGCTGGAGCTCCAGTATGAGCTAGAGTCCAAAGCAGCAAAGTGGTATGCCACTATTGACATTGCAAATGCATTTTTCGCCATTCCTCTGGCAGCAGAGTGCAGACCTCAGTTTGCTTTCACCTGGAAGGGCGTGCAGTACACATGGAACCGATTGCCCCAGGGATGGAAACACAGTCCCACCATTTGTCATGGACTGATCCAGGCTGCATTGGAAAAGGGTGGAGCTCCAGAACATTTGCAATACATTGACAACATCATTGTGTGGGGGGACACAGCAGAAGAAGTATTTGAGAAAGGAAAGGAAGCTATTCAGATTCTCCTGGAAGCCGGTTTCGCCATCAAGAAGAGCAAAGTCAAGGGACCTGCCAAAGAGATCCAGTTCCTGGGAGTGAAGTGGCAAGATGGACAGCCTCAGATTCCTACTGAGGTTATCAATAAAATCATCACAATGTCCCCCCCAACCAACAAGAAAGAGACGCAAGCTTTCCTGGGAGCTATAGGCTTTTCGAGAATGCATATTCCTGAGTATAGCCAAATTGTGAGCCCTCTCTATCTGGTTACCCATAAGAAAAATGATTTCCACTGGGGCCCTGAACAACAGCAAGCTTTCACCCAGATCAAGCAGGAGATTGCTCATGCAGTAGTCCTTGGCCCAGTCAGGACAGGGCCAGAAGTAAAGAATGTGCTTTACTCTGCAGCTGGGAGCCGTGGTCTGTCCTGGAGCCTTTGGCAGAAGGTGCCTGGTGAAACTCGGGGTCGTCCACTGGGATTCTGGAGCAAAAGTTACAGAGGATCTGAAGCCAACGACACCGTAACAGAGAAAGAAATCTTAGCAGCATACGAAGGAGTCCAAGCTGCCTCAGAGGTAATTGGCACAGAAGCACAACTCCTCCTGGCACCACGACTACCGGTGCTGGGGTGGGTGTTTAAAGCAGAAGTTCCCTCTACTCACCATGCCACCAATGGCACATGGAGCAAATGGATTGCCCTTATCACACAGCGCGCCCGTATGGGAAGTCTGAATGGCCCTGGGATTTTGGAAATAATTACAAATTGGCCTGAAGGTGAAGATTTTAGTCTGATTGAGGAAGAGGAGCTGGAACAGGTGACTTGTGCGGAGGAAGCTCCACCATACAACCAACTGCCAGCAGATGAAACATGCTATGCTCTTTTCACTGATGGTTCCTGTCGTCTTGTAGGGACAAAACGAAAATGGAAAGCAGCTGTGTGGAGCCCCACATGAGAGGTTGCAGAAGCTAGGGAAGAAGAGGGTGGATCGAGTCAATTCGCTGAGCTCAAAGCCATTCAGTTAGCCCTGGACATTGCTGAAAGAGAGAAATGGCCAAAGCTCTACTTCTACACTGATTCATGGATGGTAGCCAATGTTCTATGGGGTTGGCTGGAAAAGTGGAAGAAGGCTGGTTGGCAGCGTAGGGGAAAACCAATTTGGGCAGCTGAAGAGTGGAAAGACATTGCTAGCTGGGCAGAGAGACTACCTGTGAAGGTCCGCCACGTAGACGCCCATGTCCCCAAGAGCCGAGCCAGTGAGGAGCACCGAAACAACGAACAGGTAGATCGGGCTGCAAAGATAAAGGTGTCCCAGGTAGACTTGGATTGGCAGCATAAGGGAGATTTATTCCTAGCTCGATGGGCCCATGATGCCTCAGGCCGTCAGGGCAGAGATGTCACCTATAAATGGGCACGAGACCTCGGGGTGGAACTAACCATGGATTGCATCTCTCAAGTTATCCATGATTGTGAAACGTGTGCTGCCATCAAGCAAGCCAAGAGGGTGAAACCCCTGTGGTATGGTGGAAGGTGGTCAAAATACAAGTATGGGGAGGCCTGGCAGATTGATTACATCACACTGCCTCAAATCCGCCATGGCAAGCGCTATGTGCTCACAATGGTAGAAGCCACCACTGGGTGGCTGGAAACCTACCCTGTGCCTCATGCCACTGCTCGTAACACCATCCTGGGCCTTGAAAACCAAGTCCTGTGGAGGCATGGTACCCCTGAGAGAATTGAGTCAGGTAACGGAACTCATTTTTAAAATAGCCTCATAAACACCTGGGCTAGAGACCATGGCACTGAGTGGGTGTACCACATTCCTTATCATGCACCTGCTGCTGGCAAAGTGGAACGGTATAATGGACTGTTAAAAACCACTCTAAAGGCACTGGGTGGGGGAACTTATAAGAATTGGGAACGACATTTAGCAGAGGCCACCTAGTTAGTCAATACCCGAGGCTCCATCAACCGAGCAGGTCCTGCCCAATCTGAGCTTCTACATACAGTGGATGGAGACAAGGTCCCAGCAGTACATGCCAGAAGCTTGTTAGGGAAAACTGTCTGGATTAATTCTGCCTCACATAAAGACAAACCCATCCGTGGGGTTGTCTTTGCTCAGGGACCAGGGTGTACTTGGTAGATAATGCAGGAAGATGGAGAAACACGATGTGTCCCTCAGGGAGATTTAATTTTGGGTGAGGGCCACATGTAAGGTTAGGATGGCAACATCTCACTGTTTACTGAATGACATTATTTGTACATAGTTATGTGTATATATGTATATATGTATATATGTATATATGTATATATGTATATATGTATATATGTATATGTGTATATGTGTATATGTGTATATGTGTATGTATGTATATATGTATATATGTATATATGTATATATGTATATATATATGTGTGTGTTTAGAGTTGGAAGATGTTAGGGTGGGCTTTAAGCCAACAATATGGAATAAGGGGTGGAATGTCCTGGAGTGATGTTATGATAATCCTTTATCCCCTATCGTTGGCTTATATGCTCCAAAAAAAAAAAAAAAAAAAAAAAAGTGGTCCTGTCGCTTTAACTACGTTCAGCCGCAGAGAGAAACGCGGGTTGTTTTGAAAACTTTTTCCCCAAGCCTCGCGCGGGGGAGGATTCTTCGCTTGGCAGACACTGCGCGCTGGATCGGCTGTCGGAGTGGGCTCTGTTCCGGTTGGGTTTTTTTCTTTTTTTTTTTATTTTTAATTTTTTCTTCGTTTGGACCCCTTTTCTTCGATCTGCTTTGTCACCCGTAGACCCAAGGGAGCCAGAGGACGGCAGAGCTCTCGGGGAGCTCCACCCAGCCCCCAGGGCAGGCGAGGAGGGGAGAGGCTACGTCTGAGGAAAAGGACTCTTTTCTCAATCAGGTTTAATAATTATTTTTTCCCCTTGGTTTTCCCCTTTCCCTGTGCCTTGCAGGACACTCTGCATGGTTTTGTTAAATAAATAGGTTTTTTTTCTTCACTTCCATCTAAGAAATTCTGTTGTGGGTGGGGGGGGTGGTCAGAGCCCTTCGCTCTCGGAGGAGAGAGAGAGTTTAATCATTAATCCAGGACAATGTTCAATATTATATTCCTAAAAATGCCAGCTTGTGAATTTGTTTATATCAATGTCTTTTAAGCTGATAAGCCACAAAGCCAGAGA
>NC_139510.1:9418653-9475341 GCF_008360975.1 Lichenostomus cassidix
ACGATCACCATGATGCTCAGCTTATCTATGTGGGTACTGTATCTTGCTCTCTATATTTTTCCGCAAATGGGAAACCATTTACCCGTTGTACTGCTCATGTTGCGACCAGGGAACAGCATGAAAATTGCTTTATTTGTTTACTATGCCCATTGCATGATAACATGTGAGGCGATGAATGCCATTTGGAATATATACTCAACTTTGTCTGCCTGGCCTAATCCAAGCTGCTACATCTGGGACCTCCTCAGCAATCATACCCAGCCCCCGGGGGTAGGAGGAGAGAGTGGTTTCTTCCAGCCTTTCAGGCCAGGCACAGCTGTTTTTGACAATATTGAGTTCTCACTGGATGTTAAGGATGGCATAATCCTCTTGTCAGTTCTGTTTTCTTTTGTCTCTATGACCAGCACTGTGTACATCATGCTGAGCATGAGGAACAGAACAATACTTAAGGAGGAGAAACAAAGCAAGTCAGCAGGCACCACGTCCACGCAAACTGCCACCAAGAGGAAAGGAACCAAAAGAGCAGTCGACATCTCAACACAGACCATCGCCGAACCAGAACAGCCAAAGCCGCTAGCAGTTGCCCCTATCCAGAAAAAGAAATCCAAGAGCAAATCAGTCCGCATAGTGACTGACAAGGATGCGGCAGGACCATTGCACCAAGCAGAAGAGACAGAGCCAGAGATCATCACTCGTTCTCTATCCCTGGGGGAGCTGCGGGACCTACGGAGAGAATTCACCCGGCAGGCGAACGAGTCCATCCTGACCTGGCTGCTCTGCATCTGGGACACTGCAGCTAATGACACCATTCTGTACGGAAGTGAGGCCAAGCAACTGGAATCCCTGTCTCAGGATGTGGTCATTGACCAGGGGATTGGGAGAAGCCAGGAAACTCTCAGCCTCTGGCGGCGATTGCTGACAAGTGTACGAGACAGATACCTCTGTAAAGAAGACCTCCATATGCACCAAAGAAAATGGGGCACTATAGAACAAGGTATCCGATGCCTGAGGGAATTGGCCATGCTAGTGATCATTTTCTCGGAAAACGAGAGATTCCCTAAGAGCCCAGATAATGTCCAGTGCACTTCACAAATGCGGTTAAGATTCGCATGGCTCAGACCAGAGATATACTCTCGTTACCTGGCAACACTGCAGTGGAGGGAAGGAGAGGACAAGATAGGCATGTTAGCCAACAAACTGAGAATTTACGAGGACACTGTCACCGCCCCACTAAGCACCCATGTCTCATCGGTGGAAACAAACCTAGCCGAGCAAGTCCGGAGCTTGATTGAAGAGGGCCACCAGAAACTAATGAAAGAGTTCAGAAAAGGAATTTACCATGTCTCATCGAAACCAACAAGAGTCTCTGCCATCAGGAGCAGACGTCCCCCAGCCAGGGAAAGAAAACAAATTCCGCGACATAACCTCTGGGTTTTCCTACAGGAGCATGGGGAAGACATGAGAAAAGTGGGATAGGAAACCCACGTCCTCCTTAGCAGCCCAGGTACGCGAATTGAAAAGAGAAACATCCACTTCAGGAGGCTCATCTAAGTTCAACACTGCCCCAGTCTCTTGTGGACAGAACCCCAGACAGAATGGAAATGATAATATGACTGATCCTTTTGAAGGAACCTCAGGAACACATTTACAGGAGGAGAACATCGTGCACCAAAAACAGGATTAGAGGAGCCCTGCCTCTAGCCAGGTAGAGGAAAGGGATAATCGGATCTATTGGACTGTGTGGATCCGATGGCCTGGCACGTCTGACCCACAAAGATACACGGCTTTGGTTGATACCGGCGCTCAGTGCACCCTGATGCCATCCAGGTATGTGGGGACTGAATCCATTTCTATTTCTGGGGTGACAGGAGGATCCCAGCAGCTGACTGTACTGGAAGCTGAAGTGAGTTTAACTGGGAACGAGTGGCAGAAACACCCCATTGTGACTGGTCCAGACGCCCCATGCATCCTCGGCATAGACTATCTCAGGAGTGGATATTTCAAAGACCCAAAGGGACATCGCTGGGCTTTTGGGATAGCAGCCATAGAGACAGAAGACATAAGACAACTGAATACTCTGCCTGGTCTCTCAGACGACCCGTCTGCTGTAGGACTACTGAGAATTGAAGAGCAGCGGCTACCAATCGCTACAGCAACAGTGCACCGCCGGCAATACCGCACCGACAGAGACTCTGTGGCCCCCATCCATAAGATGATTCGGGAACTGGAGAGCCAAGGGGTGGTCAGCAAGGCTCACTCACCCTTTAACAGCCCTATATGGCCGGTGCGTAAGTCCAGTGAAGAATGGAGACTGACGGTGGATTACCGTGGCCTGAATGAAGTCACACCACCACTGAGTGCTGCTGTACCGGACATGCTGGAACTTCAGTACGAGCTGGAATCCAAGGCAGCAAAGTGGTATGCGACCATCGATATTGCCAATGCCTTTTTCTCCATTCCTCTGGCAGCAGAGTGCAGGCCTCAGTTTGCTTTCACCTGGAGGGGCGTGCAGTACACGTGGAACCGGCTGCCCCAGGGCTGGAAGCACAGTCCCACCATCTGCCATGGACTGATCCAGGCTGCACTGGAAAAGGGTGAGGCTCCAGAACATTTGCAGTATATTGATGACATCATTGTGTGGGGGGACACAGCAACAGAAGTATTTGGGAAAGGAGAGAAAATCATCCGGATTCTCCTGGAAGCTGGTTTCGCCATCAAGAAGAGCAAAGTCAAGGGACCTGCTCGAGAGATCCAGTTCCTGGGAGTGAAGTGGCAAGATGGATGGCGACAGATTCCTACTGAGGTCATCAATAAGATCACCACGATGTCTCCACCAACCAGCAAAAAGGAGACGCAAGCTTTCCTAGGCGCCATAGGCTTTTGGAGAATGCACATTCCTGAGTACAGCCAGATTGTGAGTCCTCTCTACCTCATAACCCGCAAGAACAATTTCCACTGGGGCCCTGAACAGCAGCAGGCCTTCACCCAGATCAAACAGGAGATCGCTCATGCAGTAGCCCTTGGCCCAGTCAGGACAGGACCAGAGGTAAAGAATATGCTTTACTCTGCAGCCGGGAGCCATAGTCTGTCCTGGAGCCTTTGTCCGAAAGTGCCTGGCGAGACCCAAGGCCGACCACTGGGGTTCTGGAGCCGAAGTTACAGAGGGTCTGAAGCCAATTACACTCCCACCGAGAATGAAATCCTGGCAGCCTATGAAGGTGTCCAAGCCGCCTCAGAGGTGATCGGCACAGAAGCACAACTCCTCCTGGCACCCCGACTACCAGTGCTGGGGTGGATGTTTAAAGGAAAAGTTCCCTCTACCCACCATGCCACCGACGCCATGTGGAGCAAATGGATTGCCCTCATCACACAGTGTGCCTGTATTGGAAACCCAAATCGCCCTGGGATTCTGGAAATAATAACAAACTGGCCTGAAGGTGAGACTTTTGAATTATCTGCAGAAGAAGCAGAGGAGCAAGTAACACATGCTGAGGAAGCACCCCCGTATAACGAGCTGCCGGAGAGTGAAAGACGCTATGCCCTCTTCACCGATGGTTCCTGCCGAATTGTAGGCGCAGATCAGAAATGGAAAGCTGCAGTATGGAGCCCCACACGACGAGTTGCACAGGCTACCGAGGGACAAGGCGGATCAAGTCAGGTCGCAGAATTTAAAGCTGTCCAGCTAGCTTTGGATAGTGCTGAATGAGAGAAATGGCCAAGGCTCTATCTCTACACCGACTCCTGGATGGTAACCAATGCGCTGTGGGGATGGTTGGATCACTGGAGAAAAGCCAACTGGCAGCGCAGAGGAAAACCCATCTGGGCTGCTGAGATTTGGCAGGACATCGCCGCCTGGGCAGAAAAGCTGACCGTGAAAGTTCGACACGTGGATGCACATGTACCTAAGAGTCGGGCTAATGAAGAGCATCGTAACAACGAGCAAGTAGACCGAGCTGCCAAGGTGAAAGTGTCACAGGTGGATCTGGACTGGCAGCACAAAGGAGAATTATTTCTTGCTCGTTGGATCCATGATGCCTCTGGTCATCGAGAGAGATGGAACATACAGTTGGGCTCGTGACCGAGGGGTGGACTTGACCATGGACAACATCTCACAGGTCATCCACAGCTGCGAGACCTGCGCTGCAATCAAACAGGCCAAGCGGGTGAAGCCTCTGTGGTATGGTGGACAATGGCCAAAGTATAGGTATGGGGAAGCATGGCAAGTTGACTACATCACCCTTCCCCAAACCCGCCAAGGAAAGCGCTACGTGTTGACCATGGTGGAAGCAACCACGGGATGGTTAGAGGCCTACCCTGTGCCTCATGCTACTGCCCAGAACACCATTTTGGGCTTGGAAAAGCAAGTCCTGTGGAGACATGGTACCCCAGAGAGAATCGAGTCTGACAATGGAACCCATTTCAAGAATGTCCTCATAAGCACCTGGGCTAGAGAACATGGAATTGAATGGATATACCATATCCCATATCATGCACCCACTGCCGGGAAAGTTGAACGGTGCAATGGACTACTTAAGACAACTTTGAAGGCACTTGGCGGGGAGACCTTCAAAAATTGGGAACTGAACTTAGCAAAGGCCACCTGGATGGTCAATACAAGAGGCTCCATCAATCGAGCCGGTCCTGCCCAGTCTGAACCTTTGCACACAGTGGACGGAGATAAAGTCCCTGTGGTACACATGAGAGGTATTTTAGGAAAGACTGTTTGGATTAGTCCCGCCTCAGGCAAAAGCAAACCCATCCGTGGAGTTGTTTTCGCCCAAGGACCTGGTTATACTTGGTGGGTAATGCAGGCAGATGGGGAAACCCGTTGTGTACCACAAGGAGACCTAATCTTAAGTTAAAACTGTGTGTAAAAATGAAGCAATGATGGAGATGGTAATAGAACAAGGGGTGGATAATGTCCTAGGTTACAATATAGATGTATTTAAGTATTCTATTACCACGAGCTGTGGGCCGTTAGCTGTTATCACCTGCTAATGACCCACCCCTGATAACAGACAATGGGCCATCAAAGACCCACCACATGACTCATGGACTTATCCTATTGTGAGATGCTCCACCCGGGGGGGGGGGAGAGCCAAGCATTCCCACCTGGATATAACCTGGCTTTGGAACTGCCCAAGGCAGCCCTGTCTACTGGGTTCCCAGAGGACAAGAGCTACCACTGGACCTTCAGCTGGAGACCAAACCTTCACAGGATCACCGCTTCAACTGAACTACTTCATTTGGACTGCGACCACCACCCTAACTGGGTGTCAGGTTGTATCTGACTTTGTCAGTGCTTTTCCTTCTATTATTGCACCTATTTTTAGTTTTTCCTATTAATTTCAATCCTGACTTGTGATCTCCCACTGGTTTCTTTTCAAACCAATACAGTGAGCAAGAGTTTTACAAGGGAAACAAGGCCCTCGTTCTGTAAGGCTTTTCCTATCCACAACATCTCCCCCTTTTTTTGTTTTTTGTGCGAAGGGTTCATATACCCTAATGCTAAAACAGTCTGCACCTGTAAAGCCATTACCTTATCAAGACTATTACTGATCACCTGCTGGACACAGGATAAGATACATGGAACACATATCAAAATCAATAAAAACCCATGAAAAATAATCATGCCACTTACAAAGAGACCCACAGTATGGGAAACCAAAAGGATGGTGTCCAATGTCCCCAGGAAGAGAGCTGCTTCTTCTGTACTTGGAAGTAAGTGTCTACTCTTCCAGAGCTCATATGGCCGGAGTTTGGGGGCCACGCTGTTAAGGCAGGAGAGAAGTCCAATAGCCGGAAATTATGACTTTGACATTACTGAATGTCTTTCTGGAAGCATGGGGCAGGGAATAACTGAAGAAGGTCAGCAGGAACGCAATGGTATGATGGTGGCTGCAGATGGTGGCTGCCAACAAGGTCTCTGTTGGCAGGCTGCCTTCGTAAGCTTCCAGGCACAGCCATGGTCCTGGCAACGCTGCCCCTGCTCCTGCCTTGGCTACGAGGGCTGGATGGTGATTAGGTCATTTTTTTCTCTCACTGGGCCTCATCTCCTGGAAGGTGATCGATGTTTGTCCAGAGGAATCACAGAATTCTTACGGTACTGTTGCTAGCTAGGTAGGCCAGGAAGGTATTCTCTGGGGCTGGTGCTGCTCCTACACCGTGCATCAAGATGTCAGTTCTTTGCTGTAGTTGTTTCAACATCCTCCATGTTATCTCTGGGTTCACCTGCATACTGATGTTTGGTGTCGTGTCTTTAGCTGGGGTATGTAGTTGTTGGCCTGGTCTTTCTGACTCGTGGTACGGTTTTACCCGACGAGCAGGTAACCGCTTTGGACCTGTTAGTGATAGAACGCATGCATACCCTCTTCCCCAGGTTAGTAAATCATCTGGGCCTTGTCATTGTGCACCCAGTTGTGGATCCTCACATAAAACCTTTAGAAATTGGTTCTGCACATGCAAACCTTCAGAGCAACACCGCTCTGTCGGAGATCAGAACTGATGATCTGCATTCGAAAATTTTAGCGTAAATATTGCATTCTCTAATTGTTCTTGAGGCGCCATGCTCCCCCTTTTTGTTTTTGGCAACATGTGCTTCTCTCGGTATGAATAAGAAAACAACACAAAGGTATAACAATACATGGATGTACTGGTTTGAAAACAAACCAGTGGGAGATCACAAGTCAAGATTGAAATTAAAAATAAGTGAAATAATACAAGGAAAAGCACTGACAAAGTCAGATACAACCTAACACCCTGTTAGGGTGGTAGTAGCAGTCCAACTGAAGTAGTCCAGTTGAAGCGGTGATCCTGTGAAGGTCTAGTCTCTAGCTGAAGATCCAGTGGTAGCTCTGGTCCTCTGGGAACCCAGTAGACAGGGCTAGCTCAGGCAGTTCTAAGGCTAGGTTATATCCAGGTGGGAACACCTGGCTCCTCCCTCCTCGGCAGAGCATCTCACAATGGGATGAGATAAGTCCATGAGTCACACGGTGGGTCCCTGATGGCTCATTGCCTGTCATGCGGGGTGGGTCGTTAGCAAGTGATAATAGCTAACGGATGGCCCATTGCCTGTCATCCGGAGTGGGTGATAGCAGCTAATGGCCCACAGCTGGTGGTAATAGAATACTTAACTACATCAATATTGCAACCTAGGACAATGGAATAAACCAATAAGCTTACTACCTGCTCAGCTCTACATGCACGCATTGGTACATGAGAGAAAGGATAGTGATTTAGGAAGATACATCATCAATTGCCTAACCACTCTACTATCAGCCGGAGTCTGCAATCGCTGGGGAACCCCATTTCACAGGCAGGACCTGGAGAACCTTTCCCCAGCAAGAATTCCAAGTTTACCCCAAAGGGGCTCAGGCTTTCATAAGCCCAAATCAGGAAGTCAAAGTGACTCGATTACATTTTTAGTGCAGAAACACCTGTGACTGATGGCATACTTCCTAGCCAGCCAGGGCTAGGGCTTGGCCAGAGCCTAGGCCTCAACTAGGAGGGTTTCCCTAAAACATCCTACAAACAAGCCTCTATTAATATCAATTGAGAAAGTTTCTTAAAATTATACACTTCTCGCAGATAACTACACAAGGTTACGTGAAAGTTTCTAAAGCAGCCGGCATTGTCTTTTAATTTTAACTAAGTAATCAATGGTACCATGAACAAACTGTAAATAACTGCAAATAATGAAATGCATATGTGTCTGTCTTGGTTTGAGACAGGTGTCTGCTAAGAGAGGTGGAATCCTCCCTTAGGACAGAGAATGTGATCTCCCTTCCCTCCGAATTATTTTAATTTTGAAATCAAGGGCCTTCAGGCAGAGGTGTGGGAAAAGGAATAACAGTTCTTTACTAGTATCTATAGCAGAGTAAACAAGCAATAACAAGAATAACAACAACACATAGAACCAGAAAACCAATAGCAGATGTCTCTTTGAGCTGCTGAGCACTTTCCCGCGTGGTGTAATTACGGTCGAAAGCAGCAGTGGCGCTGTTGAGCTCCTGGCTGGGCAGGGCAGGTGTGATGACTGCTGAGCAGCTGCAGGTGGCGCTGTGGCATAGGGTCAGGTCAGCCTCACGCAGCTGGTAATGGCGGGCTGGCTGAGAAGCAGGCAGGCAGCTCGGAGCGGCAAAGTGGGGCGGCAGGGGCAGGGGCTGGCTCTCTCCCAGGCTAGCCAGCGAGGTAACAGGGACTCTGCAGTTACAGCAGACGCTGCGGTCTCGTGCGGCGAAAACGGGGCGGGCAGCAGGGACAGCCGGGCTCCCGCAGCTGCAGCAAAACGCAGCCAGGAAAGGTGCGTGTTCCCAGCGGGGAAAAGGGTTGGATTCCATGCCTTTTCCCCAGCCAAAAGCTCACCCAGCCAGAAGGAGAAGGCAGAGCACAGTTGGATCTCCCGCGGTCGCAGCCAGAAGCAAAAGTAGCTACTTTCTTCCCGCTGTCCCACGAACGAGTGCCGGTCCCAACGGCCGGCAGCCTCTTCCCCTTGCCCCGCCTAGCACACCCTTTTGTCTCTTACAAAAGAATTGATGGCTCTAATCACCCAGATATTTGTTGCTTAGTAACAGGGATGGAGAAAAAATTCCAATGCCCCCAACCTCCGACATTGTAACATCTAATAATATCTTCTGGATAATGCCCTTTATAAAAGTGTCTTGGTTTGAAAGACAGGTGTCTGCCAAGAGAGGCTGAACCCTCCCCTAGAGCAGAGGATGTGATTTTCCTTCCCCTCCTCCCTCCGAATTATTTAATTTTGTAAATCAAGGGCTTTCAGGCAAAGGTATGGGAAAAAGGAGTATCAGTTCTTTACTAGTATCTATAAACAAACAATAACAATAATAGCAAACCACAACTAGAACCAGAAAACCAAACAGCAGATAACGTGAGCTGCTGAACCTTCTCCCGTGTGGTGTAATCACGGTTGCAAGCAGCAGGGGCGCTGTTGAGCTCCCGGCCGGCCAGGGCAGGTGCGATGACTCCCGAGCGGCTGCAGGTGGCGCTGTGGCGCAGGGTCAGGTCACCGTCCGGCAGCTGCAATGGCGGATGGGCTGAGAAACGCGCAGGGCAGCGGAAAGCAGCTCAGGGCAGCGAGGGAACAGGGCAGCAGGAGCGGGCGCTCTCTCTCTCTCTCTCCGGCCAGCGAGAATTTCTGCAGTCACAGCAGACGCCGCGGTCTCGTGCGGCAGAGGGCGGGGGCGGGCAGCAGAGGCAGCCGGACTCTCCCGGCAGCAGCCACGAGGGAACGCAGCCCGGAGGGGGGGAAAACGCGCCCTTTCCCCGTGAGGAGAAAAAGTTGAATCAAAGCTCACCCAGCCAGGAGAGAAGAGAAACAGGGCACAGTTGGATTTTCCTCTGGTAGCAGCTGGAAAGCAAAGAGCCAGCAGCCTCTACCCTCAGCGTCTGAACCACGAGAGAGCCTTCCCAGGGCCGGCTCTCCCTTACCTTGCCCTGCCCAAAACCTAGCCTTTGTCTTTTACAAAAGGCTTGATCACTCTGAACATCGGACCATTTGTTGCTTGGTAACAGGAATGGGAAGAAATTCTCAACCCCCGACAAAAAGCTCAGTGAATTCACATCATTGCATTAACAACACATCCAGAATTGTTAATACAGTAACAGTAACTGTTCTAAAAAAGCAAAATTCTATTTTTCCACACATCTATGCATATATGACAATAAAGCAAAATGAAAGCAAGAAAGAAAGCACTAAGCATCTTGCAATTAATAATATCCATAATTTGAAATTAGTACTCATTCTTCTGTGTTACCTATGGAAGATAAAACTGCAAAGATTGTTATGAATAGTCACCTTCATTAACCAATGTAGACCATTTAGACCCATAGAATTTTGATGAAACTAAGGATCCAATACACCGCATCTTAACATATTTGTGTACAACTTATCAGCTTATGTTCTTAAACAGTCGCTTACTAATTCTCCATCATGAATGTTTCAGTTGACTCCATCTTATCTCTATAGCAAAAGAACTGTATTTTATAAATTAAATGAGCATATTTCAACAGAATTTAAACTTAACTTCACTCAAACTTAGCGTCACTTAAATGTAACAGAAAGTAAACCTAACAGATCTTAGAGTTAACATCACTGAAGCTGAACAGAAATTAATCTTAATAGAGCTTAAAATTACCAGAATTTAAATGTAGCATCACTCAGATTTAACATCACTTAAACTAAACAGAACTTATTAAACTGAACAGAACTTAACAGAATTCAAAATTAACATCGCTTGAACTTCACTTAAACTGAAAAGAACGCAGCTTCAATAGAATTTAAACTCTGGTCGGGGCTAGGGCTTTCTCCATAACATCAGGTTGGGAGGCAGCCACAAGGATATCATCCAGATAATGGTATATGAGAGCCTCGGGCGCTGGCTGATGCACAGGGCTCAAAACGCGTGCCACGAACCACTGGCATATGGTCGGGCTATTTTTCATTCCTTGTGGTAGCACTACCCAATGAAACCGTTTCAGGGGTTCCTGTTCATTAGGGCTTGGCACAGAAAAAACAACTTTTGGAGCATCGTCAGGATGCAGGGGAATGGTAAAAAAGCAATGGGAGCCCTGGCTGCAGGGCACCCGTGTCTTCCATCACCGCATTAATTTTTCTCAAATCATGCAGCAAGCGCCACTTACCACCCTTTTCCAAATGACAAAAACAGGCGAGGTCCAGGGTCTAGTAGAAACTTAACAGATAACTTACATTAAACTATTTAGCAATTGATTCATATAGACTTTACTATAACACGTTAGTAACTCACTTACAGGCCTGACCTACAAATCTAAAATACTTAAGAAGCTAGAACAGCATTCCTAGTATATTTGCTGCAGCACTTTCACACTCGCATGCACGCAGACATTAAGAGTCTGCTCAAGGTATACCTGTGAAAAAAAATTCCCTTGAATTCAGTGAAGCAGTCACTCTGGATGCCTTTGCATCTTTTCAGTGGGCTCAGGGTTGAGCCTTAAACTTCAGAAAACTAGATTTAAAGGTAAAAATGTTACTTTAAAAGTTTCAAATCCACCAGAAGTTAGCTCATTTTGACTCCATTGTTACAAGAAGACAACTGAAAATATGCAAGCAAACAACTGAGTGGTGAATGAGATAGCAGAAACATGGAACTCCAGAGGGGCTGAATTTCTGCAGGATTAACTGGAAAGATTTTAAAGGTGTGGCAAATATGTCATGATTGTACATAAGTCAGTTTCAGGAGTAACCTGTGATAACTATAAGCATTATTAAAAATGCCTGTTTCACAGTCAATAGTTTTCTAATCTAAGTTTGCCAGGATTTTTTCAAAGTGCAGCCTTACTCAGAGAAATGATAACATCGTATATCTTGGCAAATTGCATTTAAAACCTGCTCAATTTGCAGATGGTAAGACAGCTTCCTGTGATTATCATTACAATAGGTTTGAGATGGAAATACCTAAGGACAAAGCATCAGGGACAGAATCATATAATACTGCCATGTTTTTTGCACATGTAACTTTGTGAGTTCAGTGGGTGAGTAAGACTGAGTCATGTATATAAGCATCTGCAGTCACAGTTTTAACTGATTCTAAAGGAGTGTGCTACTGTATACTTCACTGTGACCTCTCTGCCATAAGAGCAAAGAATATTAAGAACTCAGGTACTGAGCAGATGACTGGGCAAGTCTATTTTATGACATGGTGTCACATTCAGTCACTTTTCTGGGCAATCACTGTACTTAAACCATGTTGATATCTAGCTAAATTTCAATAAGTGTTAAGGAAGAACAAGCACACTGGAATCACTGAACAGCTGCACTAGCTTGAAATGCTGTCACGTGTCTTCATGGCAAAACATTCACATTCAAATTGTCTGATTAAAGCTGTACAAGCGAACAGGTAAAGGTGGAACTACGTTCTCTATTTTTACAGTAGAGAATCATGAGTTAACTGTATCTAATTCCTGAATAGCTTCTTCAGATAACATACACAGGGTTAAGTCTAGCATGGGCCTTACACAGTTAATTGCTCCTAGTAACTTTTGTAAATCATTCAATGTTTTGACATCAGGTTTTAAAGTTAATTGCTATGGCTTTACATCTTGTCCAGTTAATATTCACCCTAAATATTCCAAGGAGGGCTCTACCAAATTTGGCAGGGGCTACCTGCATCCATGCTGAGCAAGACTAAGACACCGAGCCTGTCCATAAGCCAAGATATTATGCACATAAGGATAAATGATGCTCTGAGGAGATAGCCTGAAAAATTATGCTATTCTGCAGATTCCTTATGGGATCACAAAAACCAGGTGTATTCCAGGGACTAATAGGAGTTATGTGTGCTGCCTGCAATTATTTTGTACTATTTGCCTTGTCCTAAGTAGCTTAGGCATCTCAAGGTCACACAGCTGCAGTCCCAGCCATCCTCCAAACATTTCATTGGATGGGTGCCAACACAGCTCTGTGAACTCCTGGGCTAGGTAAGGAAAAATAAATTCTCCCTTATGGTTTTAACGTTGATTCCTCAGTTTTATCAGAGTTGGATGACATTATAGCCTCAATTTGCACATCACAATAAAGCTGATGTAATATATATGTAAAAAACATAAAATTATTTGTTCAAATTAAATACTTCAGGCACATCTATTGAACTTGCTGCTTGAAGAACTGACTTCTCAACACTTAAGCAGTCATTTGTAAGAGCAGATGCTAGTATTCTGCAGGCAGAGGAAAAGTCTTTAAATTCTGGGACAGTCTTAGAATGAGAGGAAAACAAATATTGGGTCTTCCCTTCAGAGATCTGGATTAAAAGGTATTGTAATATGTAACCTCAGAGAAGAGACAAAGTATACAAAATATGGGTTCTTCAGGAGAAATATACTGTGCTAGCAAAATCCAGCAAAAATAGAAAGCTTGTAGAATGTCTTAAGAGAAACAGAGATAGTGGGGGGGGAAGGGGAGCTGAGGTTTATCCACAATAAAGGCTGCAAATAAGGCAGATTGTCGTGATGCATATACCAATTCTGTTGAGTTGAGATAAAATGTATTGGGAAAGGTTAAACTGACTTAAACAATCTACATCTGCCTAAGACTCCATGAACATCAGAGGTATGCTTATTATAAAACACTTTCAAAACTACTCTGCAACAAATTTGGCCCCTTGCCCAACTTTCTCATTAACCAAGTTGTTATCATCATCGTTAGTCCATTTATCTTGCTGCAATGCTTTCTCGTTGAGAAAAGTGGAAACAAATTCAAAATACAACTCAGTTGCACTAATTTAAAGGTACTCTGAAGATACATTCACGAATCACTGTGTCAGCCTGTAGGGGCCCCACGGGCCCCCCCGCGCAGTGCAGGTGCTCTCGTCCCCTGCCTCTGGCCCCCGCCTGCCCCCCTTCTGCCGCTTTCTGCGGCCAGGAGAAGCACAGTGAGAACCAAGCTGGGGGGAGGGAGGCGCGTGGGGAAAAGAGGGGGGGAGAAAAGTGGCTGGGCCCGCCCGTGCTGAGGGCTGCCGCTGCTGGTCCGACCACCACTTTTTCTGGGCAGCTTTTCTTGCCCTGCTGGAGAACAACGTCCCGGGCCGGGCAGCTGGTACGGGGGATGCGCGGGGTGCTGCGAGCCGCGTTTGCTGCACTGACACAGAGAGTGAGTAACGGCCCTGCGCCCCCGCGATGGGCGATGCTCGGGATGTGCCCCTGTCTCTCGCTGCTCCCCGGAGGAGTTTCGTTCCAGCACTGCACCGCTGTGTGTTTCAAGGGAGTACATGGCAGCCGCGGGGGGGGGGGGAGAGAAGCGGCGGCGCCGTTGTAACCAAAAAGCCCCAACCCACCGAGCAGCCCCCGGGAGGAGGGCTGTTAACATCAAGGCTTATCTCATTAAAAAAGAGTTACAGGATTCTGCAAGGAATAATAAAAGGTGATCCAATGTGGAGAATATGTTGCAATACTTTTAAACTGCACCAATGCTTCGGGATGCCTCCCGGGACCATGATACTGATAGTCTGATCTAGATTTGTAGGCTGAGCCAGCAATTTGCCCTCCTCCTGATCGTGGTTCGCCAAGCAGGTCCCCTGTCATCGTCGGGGTCTGAGGGTCCTCTAATCTGCCTTACTGCTCCCCGGGCATCCAATTGAAAAGTACCAGTAGGAGGGGAATCTTCCACATGCATGGACACCCAGTGCAGCCAGGCAATCAGCCTAGTATTTGAAATGTCTCTATTCTGCCGATGCAAGAGCCTCTGTTTGGGACATTTTCCTCCCTTGATGTTCCCCGCCGTTCACCTTTAAGGTGATGTACGCGCAAATTCTGAATCCTTCAGTTGACGTCGGTGATCGATCCTCTCCCTGGTTCAGCGGGGCTCCGTTACTGATTGCAGTCTTCCTCCTCGCTGCGTCTGAAATTCCCAAGTTCAAGCACCAGTTGTAGCGTTCTGGGTTCCCACGGTAACAGATGAGTGACAGCAATTCCCCTTAGCATTTGTGTGGCCAAAGTGCTTTATTGCAAAAGTCCAGGTTTTTTAAACTGGTAACTTGTTATGAGTTTACATTCTCGTGAGGCACAACAAACACGTTAAACCAACCACCATAAACCACAACAGGAACATGTGTCGGGTATAATCAACCACCAGCACAACAGTGTGAGGACTCATTGGTTCTAATAATTGTTTTACAATTATGTAACTTGTTTTTCACCTCTAGCTGAGTCATTCCCAGAATGCTTTCTGGTTTGCCAAAGTGACAGGAGTGAGCAAGAATTTTAAAAGGGAAGCAAGGTCCTCATTCTGTAAGGCTTTTCCTATCCGCAACATCCTCCCACATCCCATGCCACTCAGGATTTTCCACCGCTGGGGCAACCTCCCTGGAAATCTCAGCCCTGATTCTAAACATGCTCTAGGCCATATAGAGGAGACCTAACAGAATTAGCAACAAAAATATGGAGTCTTGAACATCCAGAGGGAAGTGAACATTCTCAAAAGGTGATGTGTCAGACCTGAAGGGGGAGAAGGAGGTTAAAGTCTGGGAAAAAGCATTCCCTACTGTTTCCCCCAACAGGCTGGGTGCGATTATTAATGAACCCCCAGAAGTAGCACTGAGACCAGGACAGGCAAACAGCAATGAATACACATCCCAAATAATTCTCATTGCCTCTGATGTTATCTTTACATAAGCTGATATCACAGAGTATATCAACAAAGCAGTCTTGGTTTGTGTCCCTGATCTGAAGAAGAGACATATCTTGGGCAAAATGTCACATACATACAGAGAAGTATACATCCCTAGGTGCCACAGCCCCATGATTAGACTGGTGGCCAGTGAGTTCTGTACCCAATATCAAATGTTCCAGACAAAATTGTTATTTTTTTCACTTTCTCTTTCGTGCCCCACTTGAGTGCCAAATTTTTCTTGGTTCAAGACAATTTAAAGGGGAACACTAAAATGAGTTACCTCCCCCTTTGTTTTAACCAATCCCTTTTCACCAATAAGGAGAACTGAAATATGAGTAGATATAAGTGAAAAAATAACAGTTTACTAACAAGCAAAACTGCAACAGGAAAAAATAACAGTCAGTAATCACTAGATACAAAATTGCTAAATCTCATGAGCAGGGGATCTCATGGCAGGGGATTGGAACTAGATGATCTTTAAGGTCGCTTCCAACCCAAACCATTCTGTGTTTCTGTGAAAGAATGCCCTGTGCCAGGCACAGCTAGTTCTAGCCAGCTCCACAATGGACCTGGACACTGTGGGCCAAAGCTGAGACAATCAACACAGTTGGTGGCACTTCTGTGAAAGGGCAAAAACACCCAACAGGCAGAGAAGGAGAGTAAAAAATATTGAGAAACAGCAGAGGGAACACCAAGGTCAGAGAAGAACAATAGGGAAGAGGTGTTCCGGGCGCTAGAACAGATATCCCCCCCCCCCAGGCTGTAGAAGAGACCATGCTGAAGCCAATATTCACTGCAGTACTTGGAGTATCCCACACCAGAGCAGCTGGATATTTCCTGAAGGAGCTGCAGCCTGTGGAAAAGCCCACACTGGAACAGATTCTTCTGATAGGAATTGAGGCCTGTGGAGAACCCATGCTGTAGCAATTTTTTTCCTGAAAGATTGCAGCCCATGAGAAGGACCCATGCTGGAACAGGGGAAAAGTGTGGGGAGGAAGGAATAGCAAAGAGGAGCTTTTATGTTCTGACTGTAACTCCCCGATCCCCACACTGTCAGGCAAGTAAAAGAGCCTTGAATGAAGGAACAAAGTTGAGCCTGGGAAAAGAGTGGGGTGAGGGGTCATTTTAATTTTTGTCTGTGTTTCTCAGTTCCCAAATCTCTTTTAATTGGTAATAAACTAAATTAATTTTCCCTGATTCGAGTCTCTTTTGCCCATGACAGTAATTGGTAAATAATCTCCCTGTCTTTACCTTGACCCATAAGGTTTTTAATTCCGTCTTCTAGTGGAGGAGGAGTGAGAGAGTAGCTGGGTGGGTACCTGGTTGCTGGCCAAGGTTAACCCATTTGTCCAGATAGTGACAGGATCCTCCATTGTAAGGCTCCTTGTAACAATGTCTTCAGTTGGATCAGCTGAGACTCCCTGAACTACTTTTCTAGTGAATTTTTATAATCCATGTGGCTCCTCATGTGACCACTCCAATGCATGCATGGGACATTGCTATTGATTATCTTCTCTTAACTATGTACAAAAGGCTGTCCTGTGCAACCATTTTTGCATCTGCAGAAACAGTTTCTACTGACTATTTGCAAGTATCTTATCTATATACAGTTAGGTCAATTCTACAGCAGGCACTGCTTGGGGGAGTCGTTCAGACTGTCAGATTCTCCACCAAGGATCTTAGTCAACATATTGAAGCAAATAAGTAGTGCCTTTCAATTGGCAGGGACTGCCTGTGGGAATCTCCTGGACTTTCTGAAATTCCCACTGGGAGAGATCCTGTAAAAATTATTCAAATGCTTTGCTGTGAAGGGGCCAGGAGTGTCCAATCACCATGTCTCAAGTCAGTCCATTGTCTCATGCAACAGAGACTACCTGGGGAGCTCCTGGACCACCCAGGGAACTGATGGCTAGGCCCACCGGGTTTACACACAAGCACAGCACTAATACCCAGCTACACCACAATAATAACTATAATTTCCTCCTTATATAACAATTTTAAATAAAATTCCATATAATTTGCCATAGGTAGCAGTGGGCTGTTTTAATGGATTTTGAAATAATAAATCATAGAATCATAGACTGTTAAGGGGTTGGAATGGACCTTAAAGATCATCTAGTCCCAACTCCCCCTGCCAGGAGCAGGATCACCTCACTAGACCAGGTTGCTCAAGGCCTTATCCAACCTGTCTTTGAACACTGCGAGGGTTGAGGTATTGTTTTGCCAGTGGGCAGGGTCAGCACAAAAGACCAACTTAAGGAATAAGTGTAATTTACTATAATGCAAAACTGCAAAGAATTACAAAAGGATAAGCTAAGCAATGCACCTAATCATTACTACAAAAGATTGCCTATAGTGATTAAGATAGATCACCAGTTACACTAATACTTTACCACTTCATCCAGATCTGCACATCAACTGGGGAAACTGTCACAATGAAGGACTGAAGAGCTGCTCCCGGTAACTGGGAAATCCTGTGCAGTGTGTCCACCTACAGATGATGAGGCTTCTGACTTCGCTGTCAAATGGTTCAGCTTTTATATTGTTGCATAAGCAAGCTACCATAACTTCTAGTGCGAGAACATCTGTTTTCATCTGTGGCTAGCACAGGTTTTTGCCATGAGAATTTTTCTTGTGTTTTATAAATAAAGATAAAGTTTGGATGTTATTGGAACAGTGTCCCAGAACTTGGGCAGTGCAAGCCTGGCCAATCAGGCCTGGGGGAAGGCTTCTGACCGACCAATCTGGGTGACTTTTGAAAACTCTATATATATGATGAAATCAAAACAATAAAGGTCATTCCTTCTTGCCACTGAGAACTGGTGCCTTCATTACTCTGCTAGCTGCTCAACAGCGACATTCATCCTCCTCTTGGGTTCCTCCCAAAACCTGGCCAGGGCTCAAGGAGGAACCAGGGGAATTGTCTTTGATCATACACCTCCAGGCAAGGCCAGATGTCTGATTTTGTGGCCTTGTCAGGTTTCTAAATACAGAAAGCTAAATACATATAATGTTTGGTTGGAAGGTTCATCTAGAGGTCAACTTTGGCTCAAGGCCTGTTGTTCAGGCCTTAATACTTCAATTGGTCCTTTGACCTATAGATGAGCTACAGCCTTCATAACAATTCTTTCGGGAATAGAATCTTAGATTTAGGTATTATAATTGCTTTGTTGACAAGCAAAAGCATCATATGGGAAAAGTGCTTTAAGGGTTTTTTTTTACAATCTTCATAGGAACATTTAACCCAACTATGATTAAAGAACTGTATGTGGGTTTGATTCCATTTTCCTTTATACAATTGATCAGTTTACAATGTGGGTAGATACAATCTATTCCAGGAGACAACGTCCATTCATAGACACTTTTCCCTACATATCCTCCCCAATCCTACTTAGGCAATAAGTGTCTGTTCCAGGAAAATGCAGTCACCTGTGACTTTCGGTCTGCGTCAGGCGGCTAGCCCCGAAGTCACACAGAAGCGGGCAAGCTGCCGCCACCTCCCGCGCGCTGGACCGGGCGCTGCAGTGAAGCCCGCGGGTGCAGGTACGGAGCGCCTCCGGGGATGGAGCCCAGCAGGAGACGAGGCGATATGAAAGAGATGCAGTCTCTCAGGTCGGAATCCAGTGGTTTATTGGTAGGAACGGCGGGGCGGAGAAGGCAGGCGGGATCGGGAAGGAACGTGGGGGGTGGAAGCGGTCTGGATTCAGGATGCCGAGAGCCCCGAACGTCCCCGTGCAAGGGGTTAAGAGGGGCGGCAGGATGGGAGGGGTTTACACGGGAGGACCAATAGGAGCACGAGGGGTACAGGATTGACAGGGATTCCAGGGAATGGGGACGGGAGGAGGGAAGGTACAAAATTTTGAAACCCAATGGGGAAAACTCAGCTACAGGGAACAAAGAAGAACTTTCTAGCCTTTAACTCCATATAGGATAGGAGGGAGGAGAGGTACGGAACCAATGTATTCGTTGTCTGGTGGATTGAGGATGCCAGCTGCAAGGTGTCCTGGGCGTGCACTGCTTTGTCACTCTAATCAAAAGGTCTGCTCACACCCAGGGCCCTTCCTCGGTATCATTTGCTTCCAAGCTCATCTGAGCCAGAGCCACTGCTACAGTCACCAGAGTTCACCATCCTCAGTCCAGAATTCCGCTTTATCATGAACTATGCTCAAGTTGCTAACCCACCATTTGGGTTGCAACGGTTGGGCCAGCTAAGGCCAGTCTTCAAATCCTCCTGGGCTTCCACATACCCAGCAATTACTGAGGTTAAATGAGTTCGCTACCTCTGCTCCTAGTGTTATAAATCTATTTTCCCAACTAATGTTCTGATTACAATGACAACATAAAATCAGTAATATCAACAATGGTTTCATTGTTAAGTTGTCCTCTTCTGTCTATGGAAATCACTCAGTGTTCGCATCAGTCTTCATATCAAATCACGTGGATAACAGCATTTTCCAAATGGACCGCTGTGGTAAACAGGTAGATTTAGTCACACTGGATCTGTAAAACAATATTCTATAACATGCAGTTATTCTCGCATATAACACTTGGTTGCAGGGACATATTCCCATCTTTCTTGCCCAGGTTTTATGATTAAAACAGTATTATCTTTCCTTGTACCTATTATTTCAGCTGGTTTGGGAGGGCCATTTGGCCTTTAGACAGATACTTTGGCTCCATTAGTAAGACTGGTGGATCCAAACCCTTTATCTCCATGAACAGTAGTGCAGTTTTACTTTTCCTACTAAAATTGTCTCGGCACTAATATGATTCTTCATTCCAAATTGGTGCTGACCATCGGGAAGATTCAGGGTTATTCCCTTTAGAATATCTATCCTTATTATATATTCACGGACAGGGACAATCATTACTAAGATAGTTTTGGGAGGTTTCCTATTTTCATTTCTATTTGTGTTTGTACTGCTTCAATTTGTGTCCCTCCCAGACCTGTAATAATGACAGATTGTCCTTTAAATTTCCTGGGGTTCCCATATATTAAAGAAGCCTCTGCTCCAGTGTCAATTAAGGCTCTTACTGTTAGGGAGGACTGGGTTTTAAAAAAAATTGTAAGCTCTACATGGGGCCACCGGTCCTTACGCACCCATTGCACTGGAGCTTGGCTGTTATCTCAGTCTTGTTTATTACGCTGAACTATTTCTCTAGTCTCTTTCCAAGGATACAAATCAGAATATGGTTCCCAAACTGCCTTCTTCCCCAGAATAACTGATCCACTCACAGGGGGCCCTCTGCAAGCAGATGTGAAATCTCATTGAGGCTCCAGTGGGGGATGCCGTAGGCTGAAATGTTCCTGGATTATTTGCCTCAGAATTTTGCACTTTCTTACTATGTTTATTCAATCCTCTCTGTTTATAGATCTGCCATAATTCATGCATTGGAACACCATTAATTTTCTCCCAAGACATACCATCCTTTAATAAAACCACAAATATTTCTTTATGAGAAATTCTGGTTTCACTCCCCTTAGAGTTGTCTTGAGTGCCTCAGTTTCCTGCACTCTCTCAAGGGCCCCATTTGCCAAGGTCACCCAGTTGCTGTATTTTCTCAATTACTTCATCTAGGGGATTCCCTGTTTTGTTAATCAAGAGAGTCACGATAGCATTTTCATATGCTGATGGAGCAGTCTTAATTAGTTTATTTCTCACAGTAACAGACAAAGCATTCTGCATCATAAAATCAGGGTCTCTGATAAAGATAGCCAATCTCATGCCCTCCTCCTGTATTCATTGTATACAATCTTGCAAAGTATACCCCTGACGTTCGGATCCTGGCCAATCATTTTCTGTAGGGTATTGAGCGTTACATCCTTGAGCAGCCAAAACTAACAAATTAGTATCATGCACGTTGCTCTGAAACACATCTTGCACAAAAGAAACCAAGCTCAAGACGAAAAACTTCTTAGAGTCCCCTGAGTCTAGGGTTACACCTGATGCTTTCTGGTCATGCAAACACACCACCCAAGAGAGGAGGGGTTACCCCGGTCTTTCCTTAAGCTGTTCAATTATATCATTTACTTCATGCTGAGTATAATTCTCTATCACATCCCTCCTGACCTGCTGTCCATTAGCCCCTAATTCCATCTTTTGTCTCCATGCCAGTCTCACATCTATGAATTCATCTGGTGTATTGGGTCTGACTGAGGTAAAGCTCACAGCCCTCCCAGTGCTGTGCTTTGCATTAGTAGCTGGAAGGGTGTTGATAACAGACCAGTGTTTTGGCTACTGCTGAGCAGCGCTGTCCTTCTGACATTCCTTCCCCCATCAAAGGGATGGGAGTGGGCAAGATCCTGGGAGGGGACACAACCAGGCCAGCTGACCCAAATCAACCAAAGGGATATTCCATACCATATGACGTCAGCTCAGATATATAAGTTAAGAGAGAGAGGAGGAAGGGGGGGGCAGGGGGGCCATTCATGAGTTTTCAATGTTTGCCTTCTGGAGCAACCGTTACGCGTGCCGAAGCCCTGCTTCCCGGGAAGTGCCCGAACATCACTGCTAATGTGAAGTAGATATTGACCTTTTTTTCCCTTTAGCTTTTGCGTGTGCAAATCTCTGCTTATTCCTTTTCTTTTACTGTAATAAAACTGCTTTATCTCACCCTGTTGGCTGTTGTCCATCTTACTCTCTCCCCTGTCCTAAAGGGAAAGGGAGTGATAAAGCGACTTAGTGGTCATCCGACACCCAGCCAGGGTCAACCCACTACATCTGGGGAACAAGCCTCATCAGAATCTGTAGAATCCCAAATATCTCCATCCCATTTATTAGGATCCCACTGTACACCTGCTTATGCAATCACTGTATGCACTTTCTTGTGATTCACTTGTCCCCTCCTTTTCTTATACTGCGCTACTCAAGCTACATCCTTCTTGGCTGCAGTCTGGTAAGTCTCCAGCTTATCAGCAAGTAGCTTATTTAGGCACTGTAACATTACAATTTGATTCTGCAACTCACACATCTGTCACTCCATGTGGGAGTGTTCCAACAACAACTGTTCCTTCTGTTGGTGCTGTTTTCTATATGCTGCTAACAAAATCCATCCTCGTCTTCCCAAACCCACAAGTTCTTTTCCTTTTTTTGATATGCAATTTTTAGATGCATTTCAATATATACCTAGCAGCTCAGCTTCTTTTGACTGACTTCCCCATTGCTCGCATGGCCCTCCGATCTTAGCCCACTCAAAAGCCAGTGAACCATAGGGAAGATCTTCCCATCCAGGAATTTTGGATGGGACTGATGGCTTACATTTAGATTTAAAAAGTGACATTTTTTTCTGATCTGGCCAACTACGCCAATTTTGTTTTGCCAGTGGGCAGAGTCAGCACGAAAGACACAGACACCAACTTAAGGAATAAGTGTAATTTACTATAATGCAAAACTGCAAAGAATTACAAAAGGATAAGCTAAGCAATGCACCTAATCATTACTACAAAAGATTGCCTATAGTGATTAAGAAAGATACATCACCAATTACCCTAATAATTCACCATCATTCAGATCTGCGCATCAACTAGGGAAGCTGTCGCAATGAAGGACTGGAGAGCCATTCCCGGTAACTGGGAAAGCCAGCAGGGTGCATCCACCTACATACAATGAGGCTTCCAACTTCACCGTGAGAGGGCCCTGCTTTATATATTGTTGATAAAGAAGCTACCATAACTTCTAGTGCGGAAACATCTGTTTTCATCCTCCTCTTGGGTTCTTCCCTGTCGGGGTTTGATCCTGACTAAACGCCAGGCACTTCTGCTCTCTTCTGCTGAAGACATGCAAGAGAGGGGAAAGAAAAAACTATAAAAACACACACCAATTTCATGAGTTAAGTGAGATAGGACACTGATGGCAGGACGCACAGAACAGAAAAAAGGGCAGACTGGCTCTAAAACTTAAAGTTGCAAAGTGATTTAATTACTAACAGAGTTGGAGTATAAATGAGAGGTAAAAATAAGCTTTTCATACACCATTTTGTTCACTCACCCCCTCCCTCCTAAGACAGCATTTTTTACTCACCGCCCCCCCTCTCCTTCCAACCAACAGTTCGGGTAGGGGGGCAGGGTGTGGGGTATTTTCTCAGTCCACAGAGCAGGTCCATAAATCTATTAATCACCACTATTCTTCTACTACAAATACTCTTTATCTCTACTTATCGCTCTCTCTCTCTCTCTAGACAGTTTCTGTGCTCTCACCCCCTCCCTCTTAAGAAGCAGTCTCTCTGCTCACTCCCCCTTCCCTCTTTCCACACCAACAACACGGGCAGGGGGCAGGGTAAGGAGTTTGTTCTCTGGTCAGTCCATCAGGGAGAGGGGTCTTCCCCTTAGCCACGAGGTCCCTCCCACGAGAGACAGTCCTCTGGGAACTTCTTTGGCGTGGGTCCAATCTCACGAGCAACATCCTGCCCGAATTCTGCTGCAACATGAGTCTCTTTGTCCATAAGGTGCAGACTCTCCCGAGCCGAGGCCAGGCTGCTTCCATCCCAGGAGCAAGGCCTTTCTCTCCTTTGCAAGGCCTTTGCAGTTTTAACTCTTAGATGAGACTCCAACTGGTTCACAGGTTCCTCCAGGCATCCACCTGCTCCTCTGGCGTGAGCTGTGGGTGGATTTCTGCATCCTTGTGGGCTCCATGGGCTGCATGGGGACCTCCTGCTCCCCCCATGGTCTTCACCACAGCTAGCAGAGAGTTTTCAGCTCTGGCGCCTGGAGCACCTCCTCCCCCACCTTCTTCACTGACCTTGGTGTCTTCATGTTGTTTTCCCTTCACATATTTTTACCTCCACCTCCTCCTCCTCTTCTAACTACCCTACAAAGAAGTGTGTGCCTACCTTGTTTTGATTTTTTCTTAAATATGTTTTCACAGAGGCGTAACTAGCACCTCTGATTGGCCCACACTTGGCCGGCAGCATGTCCATCACTTTCAGAGCCATCAGAGATTGGCTGTGATGGACTTGATGAAAAAACTTCCAGAACTTTCACTCAGGACACACAGGAGCCATCTTTGTGCCACTCCCCACCCCTCAGACACTTCCACAGGCCTACTACAACAGCTTCTGAGGAGTTTAAATTTTTCTTAGATGTTAAAGATACCTTGCTGATGTTTTGGGCCAATCAAAAACACCACATTCACAAAGCCTGGCCTGGGCTCTAGGGCTCTAGGAGGAACCAAGGGAGTTGTCTTTGATCATACACCTCCAGACAGGGCCAGATATGAGATTTCGTGGCCTCATAAGGTTTCTAAATAAGGAAAGGTAAATACATGTTTTGCCAATGAGTGGATACATATATCATATTGCTAATAACACTTTGTTAATAAGTGGATACATATAATGTTTGGTTGGAAGGTTCACCTAGAAGTCAACGTTGGCTCAAGGCCTATTGTTCAAGCCTTAGTCCTTCAGGTATCCACAACCTCCCTAGGCAACCTGTTCCATTATCTAACCACCCCCACAGTAAAAAATTTCCTCCTAGTATCTAACCTAAATTTCCCCTCTTTCAATTTGCACACATTGCTCCTTGTCCTATCATTACAGTTCCTGATGAAGAGTCCCTCTCCAGCTTCCCAGTAGGCCCCCTTTAGAAACTGGAAGGCTGCTATGAGGTCTCCACGCAACCTTCTCCAGGCTGAACAACCCCAACTTTCTCAGCCTATCTTCATGGGGGGGGGGGGGGGGAGGGGTGTTCCAGTCCTCTTATCAACTTTGTGGCCCTCATCTGGACTTGCTCCAACAGTTCCATGTCCTTTTTATGTTGGAGTGTGTTAGCTTTGCCTGGCCCAGTTGTTGGTAGTGAGGGGCCACAAAGATGGCTCCTGTGAGAAGCTTCTGGAAGCTTCCACCATGTCCACCAGAGCCAATCTCTGATGGCTCTGAAGATGATGAACATGCCGCTGGCCAAGGCTGGGCCAATGAGAGATAGAGGTAATGCCTCTGCGATAAAATATTAAGGAAGAAATCAAAACAAATGCACACAGTTTGTCCTAGCCAGAGAAGAGGAGGAGGTGAGAACATGTGAGGGAAAACAACATGGAGACACCAAGGTCGGTGGAGAAGGAGGGGGAGGAGGTGCTCCAGGCGCCAGAGCCGAATTTCCTCTGCTAGCTGTGGTGAAGACCATGGTGGAGCAGGCTGTCCCCCTAAGCCCCTGGGGTCCACGGGGGATGCAGAGATCCATTTGCAGCCCGTGGAGGACGTGCCCCATACTGGAGCGGGTGGATGCCTGGAGGATGCTGTGGTCCAGTGGGAGTCCTAGTAGAGAATGAGGGCCCTTGCTTCCAGGCTGGAACAGCCTGTCCTTGGAGGACTGCACCCCGTGGACAAGGGACCCATGCCACAGCAGTTTTGGGAGGACAGTCTGCCCATGGGAGGGCTCACATTGCAGCAGGTGTTTGTGTGCTGCTGCTTGTGAGATGGACCCATGCTGGAGGAGTTCACAGAGAACCGTCTCCCGTGGGAGGGACCCCATGGCGAAGCAGGGGAAGGACTCCTCTCCCTAAGCAGTGGAAGAAGATTCTGGTGATGGACTGACCCAAACCCCCACACCCTGGCCCCCCTGCACTGTTGGTAGGAAGGAGGCAGGGGGTAAGAGGAAAAACAGTGTCTTTAAGGGTTTATTTTACTTCTCATTATCCTCCTCTGACTCTGTTGATGCCTGATGAGTTTTTGTATTTTTATTTTGCTTTTATACTCTCTTTATATATATCCTTTATATATAACCTTTTACCCTTCCCTGTTCCTGTACTTTTTACTCCCTGTATCTTAATCCTACATGTCTATCACCCTAGTACCCCTTGCCCTGCTCAGAATCCTTTGGGAAGACGAAACAAACCCACAATCTCAAAAGCATGACGCACAACCTTGAACAGGGCCCCCATCACTGAGACATGTTTTTTGTAAACTAAGTAGTAATCTTTTGGGGGGGGGGCAATTTTTAATAAGGGGGCAATTACTTCATTTGTTAGACTTCTTATTGGAGACTTTTAGATAGGTATTCTAATCTAGGCTGTCCATAAATTGTATACGGGGGATATCGTCGGGGCTTTTGGCTTTTTGCTTGCCTTTGGGGCTTGCTTGTTCGTCGGTGCGCATCTGGGATCCTATTAAACCAAGGTAAAACCCCTTTCCTATACTGTGTGTCTGCGTCTAAAAATTTTTCTAGCAATTTCTAGCAATTTCTAGTAGTAAATTTACTTTGCAACTCTAAGTTGGGCCTGTTTTGCCCTTGAAATGTTTTTTCCGAATCTTTATCTCACTCATGAACCCTTTGTGCTAATGTTTTTTTTCTCTCCTCTGCCCACCTGTGGCAGGGGAGAGCAAGCGAGCAGATGTCGTGGGTGCCTGGCATTTGGCCAGCGTCCAAACCACGACATGGGGACACCAGAACTGTATGCAGTCCTCCGGGGGGGGGGGGTCTCACAAGAGCAGAGTAGAGGGGTAGAATCACCTATTTTGACCTGCTGGCCAGTACATATTTGACTTTCTGGGCTGAGTGCACATTGCCAGCTCATGTTGACTTTTTCATCAACCATCACCCACCCCTAAGTCCTCTGCAGGGCTGCTCTCAATCACTTCTCCACCCAACATGTAGGTGTGTCTGGGATTGCCACAATCCAGGTGTAGGACCTTGCACTTCACTTTGTTGAACTTCCTGAGGTTTGCACGGGCCCACCTCTCAAGTGTGTCAGGGTCCCTCTGGATGACATCCCTTCCCTCCAGCATGTTGACTACACCATACAGCTTGGTGTTGCCAGCAAATTTGCTGAGGGTGCCCTCGATCCCACTGTCCATGTTGCTGACAAAGATGTTGAACAAGATTGGCCTCAGTACCAACCCCTAAGGGACACCACTCGTCACTAGTCTCCACATGGACAATGAGCATTTGACCAAAACTCTTTGTGTGCCATCCAGCCAGTTCTATATCCACTGTGTGGTCCATCTATTAAATCCATGTGTCTCCAATTTAGAGACCAGGATGTCATGTGGGACAGTGTCAAATGCTTTGCATAAGTTCAGGTAGATGATGTCAGTTGCTTTGCCCCATCCACCAATGCTGTAGTCCCATCATAGAAGGTCGCCAAATTTGTCAGGCATTATTTCCCCTTTGTAAAGCCATGTTAGCTGTTACCAATCACCTCTTTGTTATCCATGTGCCTTAGCATAGTTTCCAGGAGAATCTATTCCATGATCTTGCCTGGCACAGAGGTGACACTGATTGTTCTGTAGTTCCCCAGGTCTTCTGCTTTCCCCTTTATAAAAATGGGGGTTATATTTCCCTTTTTCCAGTCATCAGGGACTTCACCAGACTGCCATGATTTTTCAAAAGTCATTGATAATGGCTTAGCATCTTCATCTGTCAGCTCCCTCCGGACCTGCAGATGAATCTCATTGGGTCCCATGGACTTGGTTCCTTAGATGGTCTCAAACCTGATCCTCTCTGACAGTGGGCTCAGGGTCTTAATTCTCCCAGTCCCTGCATTTGCCTTTATCGACTTGGTCAGTGTGGCTGGAGCACTTGCCATTGAAGACTGAGGCATAGAAGTCATTGAGAACCTCAGTCTTCTCTTTGTCCAGGGTAGCCAGGCCTCCTGTTTCCTTCCGGGGAGGGCCCACATTAACCCTAGTCTTTCTCTTGCTTGCAACATATCTATAGAAGCTCTTCCTTTTATCCTTAATATCTCTGTCCAGACTCAATTCTACCTGGACCTTGGCTTCCCCAACCTTGTCCCCAGCTTCCCGTACAATTTCCCAGTATTCCTCTCAGGCCACTTGTCCTTGTTTCCACTTCCTGAAAGCTTCTTTTTTTCACTCTGAGTTTGCTCAGCAACTCCTTATCCATCCATGGAGGCCTCCTGGCATTTTTGTCCCATTTCCTCCTTGTTGGGATTCATTGCTCCTGAGCTTGGAGGAGGTGATCCTTGAAATTCATCCAGAATTTGTGGGCCTCTCTGCCCTCCAAGGCTCTATCTCATGGGACTCTACTGCATAGGTCCTTGAAGAGGCCAAAGTCTGCTCTCCTGAAGTCCAGGGCAGTGAGCTTGCTGTGTGCCCTCCTCACTGCCCTAAGGATCTTAAACTCCACCATCTCATGGTCACTGCAGCCAAGGCTGCCTTGGAGCATCACATTTCCCACCAGCATCTCCTGGTTGGTGAGCATAAGGTCCAGCATGGCACCTCTGCTTGTTGGCTCCTCAATCACTTTTGCAAGAAAGTTGTCATTGACACATTCAGTGAACCTCTGGTATTGCCATGCCCTGTTGTGTTGTCCCTCCAACAGATATTGGGGTGGTTGAAATCCCCCATGAGGACCAGGGCTTGCAAGTGTGAGGCTGTTCCTATCTGCCTATAGAGGGCTCCATCCACACCATCCTCCTGATCAGCTGGCCTATAGCAGACCCCCACAATATTATCCCCTGTCCCTGCCCTTCCCTTAATCTTCACCCACAAGCTCTTGGCTGGCTCATCATCCTTCCCCAGGCAGAGTTCCATACTCTCCACCTGGTCATTAACATAGAGGGCTACACTCCTTCCTCATCTCCTGTAACGATGAAGCACCATAACAATGTGGATGAAGAACGGCATGGGCTCCCCAGGCACCTAGGTGCACAGAGGAACCACTTTATCACAAAACCCAGGGGTTTTTAAACAATTAGGCTGTTATTAGTTCCCATTCTTGTTAACTTAAACAATCACCCATTGGCTGCACACCGCTTCCCTATCACCTCTCACGTGGTGTCCATGCGTCCTTCTGACCAATGGGGATTCTGATCACGCGTTCTGATCATGCGTCCAAACATAGGTGCTTATATAACTTGTTTTCTGGTTATATAACTTGTTTTTTGCCTCTATTTTAGCTGAGTCATTCCCAGAGTGCTTTTCTGGTTAGCCAAAGTAACAGGAGTGAGCAAGGATTTTACAATGGCAAGAAGGCCCTCATTTTGTAAGGTTTTACTTATCCGCAACAGTCTCCCCAGCCTATCTTTCTTAAAAAGCCTAAAACCTTTCATTCCAATGCTCCAGTCATAGGAGCCATCCCACCATGTCTCAATGATGCCAACGATATCATACCCATGCAGGCATGTGCATGTCTTTAGTTCCTCCGGTTTGTTCCCCATACTACATGTGTTTGTGTATAAGCATCTGAGCTGGGCTCTGGATAAAACCAGCTCACTGGCTGGAGTATCTGGAATGCCTTTGCACTGTTCTGGGCATCCATTAAAGGTGTTGGCACCCAACTGACAGGATTGGGATGGATAGGTGCCCTCCTCTCCCAAAATTACTGTATCGAAGCATGAAAAACCCTTCTGCCATTACTAGTACCCTGAGCACATGTTCCCCTGTAAATAACACTAGGAAGAATATGAAGCTAAATGATTACTGATGTTTGAATTAACAGTGAAGCCTTCAAGAATTAAAACAACATTTGCGTTAAAAAAAATGTGTTGTCTTAAATAAAATTATTTCACGTGTACCACATAGACCAAAATAACAGCAAATAAAAAACCCTGTGAAATTGTAATGGGTTTATGCAGCAAGGTTTTGATAGTGGAAGCAGCAGGTGGCTGCAGGGGTGGGTTCTGTTAGAAGAGATCAGGACCTGCCCCCATGTTGGGCAGAGCCAGTTCCAGCCAGCTCCAAGGTGCACTTGCTGCTGGCCAAAGCTGAAAAAGTAAATGGTGCTGGGGGTGCCACTGTGGTAAAAAATTTCAGAAGGGCTAAAAAATGTTGTGCAGCAGCAGCTGGGAGAGAGGAGTGAGAAAATGTGAGAGAAACAACCTTGCAGACACCAAGGTCAGTGGAGAAGGAGGGGGAGGAGGTGCTCCAGGTGCCTGAGCTGAGATTCCCCTGCAGCCCGTGGTGTAGTGCAAAGTGAAGCAGCTGTGCCCCTGCAGCCCATGGAGGTTAATGGTGAAGCAGAGCTCCAACTGCAGCCTGTGGAGCACCCAACACCAGAGCAGGTGGGTATGTCCTAAAGGAAGCTACATCCTGTGTAGGGGAGGCCATGCTGGAGCAAGTTTTCTGGCAGGACCTGTAATCCCATGGGGGACCCATGCTGGAGCAGTTCTTGAAGAACTGCAGTCTGTGGGAAAGACAGACATTGGAGAAGGTTGTGAAGAACTGTCTCCTTTGGGAGTGACTCCATGGTGCAGCATGGGGAAAGCATGAGGAAGAAAGAGTGGCAGAGATGAATTGTAATGAACTGATCACAACCCCCATTCTTTGTTTCTGCAAAGTTGGGGAGGTGGGGGTAGAAGAGTCAGGAGTGAGCTTGGGAAGAAAGGGGTGGGGAGAAGGTGCTTTTAGGTTCTGGGATTTTCTTTTCACTATCCTATGTTTTTTTTTTATTTGGCAATAAATTAAAATAATTTCCTCAAGTTGAGTCTGTTTTGCCCATGACTATAATTACTGAGTGATCTTTTTGTCCTCATCTCAACCCACGAGCTTCCCCTGCTGTGCTGAGGAGAAGGAGTGAGAGAGTGGCTTGGTAGGCACCTGGTAGCCCGACAATGTTAACCCACCACAGAAATCTAGATTCACTTCAAAGCATGCTTGTGAGCGCAAATGCTAACAATTTTAAATAAACTGTGACAGCGGGATCAATTTTTGTAGTTTGCAACTAGTACTAATTTTTTAGGTTCAAGCCTAAAATCTATCTAGGTTTAATGGCCATTTATTACATTTATATACTACTTAAGCAGACTGTAACAATTTAACAATTTCAGTGTATTGAAATAATGCATGAGAGGTGTTCAGACTAACAGAGAGATTCTACCAATTATTTTTACTATTTTTAGTTTCCTAAAATACAATTATGGGATTACTTGAGGAGGGAGTGCATAACCAAAAGACATGTTCTTAAGAATTCTTTCCATTTCAAAATAGAGGGATTAAAACTTTTCTAAAAAATTAAATTTTATGATTCTGTCCTTGAACAAAATAAGTTTACAACAAAGTGAATGTACTCACCAATTAACTGAAGCTCACATATGATTCTTGACTTTTTATTTTAAAATCAAGAAAAAAATTTTGAAAGCTCTTTTAATAACTAATATATTTTTGTTTAATTAAAGTAGTGATGGCAAAAAGCAGTGACACATTACAATTTTTTTTTCCCAAATAACTGTTGGGAGAGGTGTCTAAGGAGATCATGCACTGGCAATGATTTCTGCCTGTGCTTGGCCGGTATTTTCTCATGCAGTCTTACAAGATCTTCAATTAGTCCTTTTATGGTCCAAAGCAATGTGGACCACAAAGATGTATAAAAATGCTGCATGTGAAATTGATTCGCCCCAAGCGAACCTGGAGACACTGCAGAGACCAAGTCAGAGAAGTGGGTATTTGCTTTTATTCGGTGCACCGGGTGTGGGGGGATTCACTCCTCCAAACACACACACCTCGGTACCTCCAAAGACACAATGTTATAGGTAAAATTCATGAATATTCATCACATTCCCCAGAATAGGAGGGGTTATACAAATCATTTCTCGGAAGTCATTAATATCATTAGCATGTGCACCACGCATGCTCCGTATGTCCCAGTGGTCTTTGGAGACCCCCAAAGACCCCTCCAGGAGGAAGGTCCCAGTAGTCTTCATCACAATGCACTTTTCACCTTTCTCTCTGGAACATGCGCAGTCCTTCATGAGATGATTCAGCGGTTTCTGTGCTGGCTTGAAACAGATTCTTGTCCCTCTTATCTTGATAAGATTATGGGAATCCTGTTTTTCTAGGTTTTAGAATTCACATATTTGTCGCTGTTGAACCGGTAACGGAGCGAAACTCAGTTAACAGCACACACAATGCCAAGCGGAGAAGAGGGAGAAGAGAGAGAGTTTATTACGAAACATCTGAGTTTTATAGTATAGAGAAAGGCATTTGGATTGGCTAACAATCACCCACCCCCCGGGGGTGATTGGCAGAGGTGTCTCAACGCCCATTCCAAAACATTCTCTGTTCTCATAGTGTTTATCTTATGTTTTCTCATAGCTAAATGAGAAAAGGGAAACTTTCCCATGAGAGACAATCTGTACAGGCACACATATTCTGTCTCTCAATAGTTAACTTGAGTTACCTGTTTGACTACTCCTTTCTCAATCCCCCCTTTTCTTTTTTTTTGGTAATTTGTAATTCTTTACAAATCTTGTATGTCATGAAAGTAATTACCTTTCTCTATCTTATTTCTAAGTTTGTACTTTTGCCATTGAGCATAAGCATTGCGATTTCAAGTACATTATATCATACAACAATAACTACTAATACAGACAGTAAATAACAATGCAATAATACAAATAACTATTACAAACAATTGTTTAAGCTAGGATTAACATAATTGCAACAGCTTGTATTTATAACTGTATATACTCCTCCTGTTCAGGCATAAAGCAAATCTATAGCTAATTGTGAGATGCTCTTAATCTCGATTTGCTGTGCTCTTATGGCGTGTGCATTGGCATTCATTATGGTCTCTACAGTGGCAGAAAGATTCTTCTCTAGTTCACTTACTCCGGGCTAGGGTGTAAACCACTTGGCAAAGCTGTGAAATCTGGTGGGCCTATCTATTCATATAAAAGTTCGGAGTAAGCCTTGTAGTTGAGGAACAACGCTAATGTGGGGAAATACTGGTCCTATTGCACAGCGACTTTGACATCCCAAGGGTAAAATTTTATAGGCACTGTGTTCACATATCCAATACCAACCCCACCCTGGGGGCACTGGCCAAACTTTGGGCTTTGGTCCTCACCTAGTTTGATTTTTATTCTACATATTAGCCCCCCATAGGTCTAGAATTTTGAGCACTTATTTTAAAGAAAAAGAAGAAAGACAGAATCTATAGAAATTCTAAGAGGAATGTTAATTCCTTTGGCTTTCTTGGGCCTTCCATCCCCCAGCAGGATTAGCTTTCTGGGTTTCTCTGGAGTCAGGGATGGGGAGAATGGAGCACTGCCTCTGCTGTGTCCATGACTGAGAGCACCACTGCAGAGCTGGGATGCTCTGAGGGTGGGGTAAGGAGTGGTTCACTGTCTCACCAGGGCAAGGCCTGACCTGTCCCCTCCCCACACACACACCACACACAGAGGCATCCTGAAGTGTCTCAGAGACATTAATTTTTTCAGTTTTTGGTAGCCCACATCATGGCTCCAGACAGTGATCAGGACCACTGATAGCTTTTCTATCTTGTAATTTAATTGGGGTACTTTTCCTCCCCACCTTGGTGAAATTTCTAGCAAACAGAGCAGAAAGGAAAGAGGAAAGCATAGATGGTAACTGACTAGGACTCTTGTACTGTTAGTTTTCTTTCCTTGTGATCTAATTAGGCTATCTTTCCCCCTTCCCTTTTTGGTGGGAATTCTAGCAGACAGAGGAGAAAGGAAAGAGGAAAGCATACTGGAATTCACATGAATGGTAACTGCTATTTTAAATTTAAAAGCATCTTTTAAATTGCAGAGCCCAATGCCTGGCAGATCGGTCCATGATCTCTAGCGATTTCTCAAAGGCAGTATCTTCCTTTTGTGGGGCTTAGCATTTTCAAACACTGGACAAACAAATATGCATGTAACAACAACAGTTACTAATGCTTAGTAGAATTGCCAGCCATCCTTTGACACCTTTTCATTTTAAAATAAAATTATTTTGTTATTGTTATACCTCAATTTTGCAAATTTAGATTTAAGTCCATAAACTAATGTGGTCGTCGTTTCATGCGCATGAGTTAAAAAGGGTATAGCTTTCTTTTCTTTCTGGCTTACTTACCCCTTTGCATCTGAAGCCATACTTGCTATCACAATTATTACAAGGTTTTGCTAGGATAGCTGACTGTGGATAACACTGTTCTGGAAATACAAAAAGCAAAACCATTTAATGTGTTTCATTTTGGCGTCGCAGCTTTTAACCGATTTACTGTATGTTATATTGTCCAATGTGGTTCTTTCATGTTCCTCTTTGTCTGGAGTTTCACATTAGAGAAGAGTCTCTGGCCGTAGACCTCACAGTTGTGAGGGTAGTCAGCAGTTCTTTTTGCTTCTGTGGCTTGAGTGGCTCCTTGTCTCACGTTTGGACACACTTAGCTTTTTATCTGATGAGGACACACTTGAGCATTCAAAGTTGTTAATGATATTAAAACAAACTTGCACAGTGATAACACATGTTAGAGTGGGGAGAAGGATGAATTCTTGCCTCCTTCAATCCCCCATTGGAAAATCTTATATTTTATGCTAGCTAGTTTTATTTTGCAACACAGACAGTTTTGTTTTCCTTCTCTGCAAGCACGCAGAGCTTGGTTTTGAGGGGAAGACATTGTTCACACTTTCCATTGGCAGTGTCAATCTGCATCTTCTTTAAGGCAACTTTTCTGGCTACTTGAAGGCTAAAGAATTCAGAAGCACTTGAGCAAAACTCTGCTCATAAAAAACCAACCACTCAGAGTAACCCAGGCAGGAGATTTTAACTCTGAAATAGTTAATTGCAAAATTTGGTATATTCTGTCTTGCTTGGGAGACAGGAGCCTCATGAGTTTCTGCTGTTTGCTCAGGCTTTTAACAACAGGCAGTAATTGTTATTAGGGTGGCTAGCACCCCAAGACTTGGTCTCATTCACAGGGTTCTTTGATATTCGGCCGATTAGTCTAATATGATGTAAAATATCATTTATTAGACACAGAAAATTACAAACATCAAGACTTAGAACAGATTTACATAAATACACAGTAAAAGACATAATTGCAAAAACTATAAAATAGCTAAAATTGCAAGTTATAGACAGGTACCTATTATTATTATTAGCTAGCCAGAATGATACAATTTTAGGAAACCAATGATCTTACCAAAATCCAGTTTTGGTCCTGGGATACATCAGAATCCGCCCTCAATCTTGCAAGAAGTTACCACAGAGCTGCGTCCAGACTCTGGGGAGTTCTCCACGCATTTTCAGAGCATGTCTAAGAAACTTCTACCTCTGGGATATTTCCGTGAGTTTTTATAGTGTAAAAGTGTACCTTGTGTGGTCAGAAAGTGTTTATTTTCCCACATTCTCTCTTCATTCCTGTATATGACTTATGGTTGAAGGTTTTAGACTTTTGGGTGCCAAGAGATAACCTCTGCCAGGCTGTTAACCCAACTACAGTCATCTATCTTTTGTAACTGAGCAGAAAGAGAGAGAGAAGGGGGGGAACGTCCTGCCACATATTCTTTATACAAATCAAGTTTCTGAGGGTTCTTACACATGGAACTTTAGTTTTTTTGGGTTTAAAAAAAAAAAACAACAAAAACTTAAACTCCAAATCCTTGTGTACACCAAAGACTTTTGAATTCACCATGCACTTGTATTTTAAGCACAATAACATTTTGGTAGTTACTTTAAATAGAGAATGGCCAATTATACTATTACTATTGATTTATTTTCATCATCTATTATACCATTTTCCCTGGGGCTGCACACACTTTTGGGTTTATTTCAGCATGACTTCTCAGACAAAGATACTATAGTGTTAGCTTTTGTAGTTCTTTACAATATTAATGTGCATTCTGACATTAGCCATCAAATCTCTTTCTAGTAAATTACAATTAAGAACAAACAGAAATTCATGCATTTCAAACTTATTCCCCACATTTACCAATAGCGGCTGAATAAGGAGCACACTTCATCTTTTCCACTTGCCCCTTGAATAATTAAAGATTTTGTTGACAATTTCCTCTCTTAGGGATAAAATTCAAAGTGAATCAAGAGCCTTCACATATCCTCTCGATCTGGGCCAACCTTAAAAGTTATCAAGGGCTCCTGTGTGGGGCGTCCCTGGTATAATGGGAGCCCCTGACATCCTTAAAAATTCATTTCTATTAGTCACTGGACTTCCTCCCCCTGAGGATCTAGTTGTTTCCACAGACATTTCTGCTTTCAGTGTCTCTCTGCCCTGCAGGTAGCACACTGATCCCTTCCCAGCCTCTGCTCTGATCGGCTTTCTCCTGCCGAGAAGGGAATGCCTTTGCCAGTTCCTGGTGGCTAACCCGGTCTCCTCTGTCTCGGGGGCCCTGCAGTTTATTCTTTTGGGGCTGTAATACCTTTGGCATCATCTTTGCCTTTGCCTTTCCCTTATCCTTTCTTACATACATTTGCTGTATCTTTCTAACCAGTTCATCCAGGGGCTAATTCTGCCCTTCCTCTAGCCCCCACCCCCACTACTGCCTGGGGGTGCTCATTCTCCCACAAAGTCATTAAGGTGACCCAAACAAAATCTTCTTAATCCTTCTATGTACAATCCGTATTTTCCAGATATTCTTTCTGCAGTGTCCAAAGGCAGCCCTCCCCCCTCCAGCGCTCCCAGCAGGCACAGCTAGCAGCACCGCAGGTGACCGGGGTGTCCTGCAGCCTCACGGAGGCCGGGAGGTCACTGCCGCCCATGCCCGGGGGGTGGCAGGGTCAGGAACTGCCCGGTGCTGAGCCTGCAGCTGTCCCACAGCTCTAGCTCAGCTCTGCATCTCCCCACAGCTGCAGCTCGGCTCTGCATCTCCCCACAGGCTCCCAGCCCGTGCTCCCAGCCCCGCACTTCTGCACTCGCTCCTGCCGCTCCGAAAGCGGAGGATACAGGAGACTGCAGCTAGCCCTGGGTCAGCTGCCAAAATTTTGGGCAAGATGGGGGAAGGTGCTGAAAAACATCTCAGTCCTTTTTCTTTCTCCTCTCTTCCCTCTTCTTCTTTCTTATACTCTATCTACCCACACACCCACTCTTTCTACTACAACATTCTACACAACCATATTCCAGCAGCTGCACACACAGGAGTCCCAAAGACTATTAGACTCAACTAGTTACTTTTATCCCACAGGCGTCCCTGCATGAATTTATATGCCGGCAAAAATACAAATTAACACAGGTAAAATTTTGCACACATAGTACATGCACACACATTCAAAAAAATTTTCAAAAGCACTTGAGCAAATAAACAATATCACTTCCTCTCACAATTAATACAAGCGCACAAAGTCCAAGCCTCACAACTGTTTCTACATACAAAACACAGGATTTCAAAAGGAAAATCAAATGGAGCTGATGCCTGATGGGTTTTTGTCCTTTTTCATTTTACTTTTATACTGTCTTTATATATATCCTTTTACCCTTCCCCATTCCTGTACTTTTTACCCCCTGTGTCTTAACCCTACATGTTTATCAGCCTAGTACCCTTGCCCTGCTCAGAATTCTTTGGAGAAGACGAAACAAACCCCACAATCTCCAAAGCATGAGGCACCAACCTTGAACAGGGCCCCATCACTGAGACATGCTTTTGTAAACTAAGTTGTAACCTTTTTTGGGGGAGGTAATTTTAATAAGGGGGCAATTACTTCATTTGTTAGACTTCTTATTGGAGACTTTTAGATAGGTATTCTAATCTAGGCTGTCCATAAATTGTATACGAGGGATATCGTCGGGACTTTTTCGTCGGTGTGCATCTGAGATCCTATTAAACCAAGGTAATACCCTTTTCCTATACTGTGTGTCTGTGTCTCAAAATTTTTTACTAGTGATTTAAGGCATCAGAGCTACATTAGAAAGGTGTTGGGGATCTAGATGTTCTCAATTCAATAGCTAAAATTTTCCCCCTCCAATAATACAATCTGCCCCACTCCGGATACTACAAATCAACGGTTTACATATGATTTATACTCATTCACTCTTTGCCAGTTGCTTCGCTTTTCTCTGGCTGTTTCTGTCGCCAGATAACAGAACCGCAGACAGAGCTCCACTTTCACCTCGTGTCGGAGGCACGTCTCATTTATTCACACTCACACAGTTACAAAATAACGACAGACAGAACAAAAATAGCAGTACGATGGTGCAGTGCAGTACAGTGGGGTCCAACCCCTGGGGATCCAACACCTTAAAGGTACCTTTCCTGACAGCGGGGTCCAACCCCTGGAGGTCCAATCCCTTAAAGGTACTTTTCCTGACAGCGGGGTCCAACCCCGCGGGTCCAACACCTTGCCTGGGACTAATTTTGGGAGACCTAGTCTTTATCCACCCTCAGGGACTAGTATCCCAGACCTGCAGGCATTTCTGGTTTTTTTTTAAAGCAGCAAATACCTTAATTTGGTGCAGATGGTCCTTGGTCTACTCCTGCCGTGAGCCAAAGGACAGCTGAGCTCCCCCTGAAAATTCAGGGTCGAGACTGGGACGTCTGCTTACCCCTGGATCCAGCAACCGAGCAGAGTTAGGGACCCATCTGGGGTGCCGATTTGATTTGCCCCAAGTGAGCCTGGAGACACTGCAGAGACCAAGTCAGAGAAGTGGGTATTTGCTTTTATTCGGTACACCAGGTGCGAGGGAATTCACTCCTCCAAACACACACCTCAGTACCTCCAAAGACACAATGTTATAGGTAAAATTCATGAATATTCATCACATTCCCCAGAATAGGAGGAATTATGCAAATCATTTCTCAGAAGTCATTAATATCATTTGCATGTGCACCATGCATGCTCCGTATGTCCCAGTGGTCTTTGGAGACCCCCAAAGACCCCTCCAGGATGACAGTCATCACAATGCACTTTTCACCTTTCTCTCTGGAACATGTGCACTCCTTCATGAGATGATTCAGCAGTTTCTGTGCTGGCTTGAAACAGATTCTTGTCCCTCTTATCTTGATAAGATTAAGGGAATCCTGTTTTTCTGGGTTTTAGAATTCCCATATTCTGTCTGTCAATAGTTAATTTGAGTTACCTGTTTGACCACTCCTTTCTCAAAATTACAAAATAAAACCATCCATATTTCAAAACCAGTGAGAAATTGTTAGGGAAAATCTTTGGGGACATATTCCTCAAAGAAATCATGTAATTATGCAGAGTTACAATTGAGAATGTTTTTTCTTATTTTTTTTAATGTCTTTGCTCAGTGGGAAAGGCAGACCTTTTTTTCCACGGTGCACAGCTTCCATACATGTATTCATTTGCATGTTAGCCAAAAGCTGTTCCAGCTTCTAATTATTTTGGTTCAGTACAGCTTAGTCTTTACTTAAGTTTGTGCATATGTATTTTACTGCATATGTTTATTTTGGATTCATGAACCAGTGCTAACTCTGTTATCTGTCAGTGATTGATATGGGTACTGAGCCTGGTTCATGCAAAGTCGGATTTATTGTACAGAGCAGGTCTTTCTTATACTGTTACAAACTATAGCTTAGCCATTACAAGAATTTTGGTTTCCAGGGTTACATGTTTTACTTTTCTTAAGGGCTACTGATCACTGTCATCTTGCTTAACCTCTCCTGCTAATCACTTATGCATAAGGTAAACACAGTCTTGTCTTACTCTCTGTCTCAGCCCCTGCCGGGGGCGATTCAGCTTATCTCTCTTAATGTTTCGCATTAACTGATAACAAAAGCCTTCTGCAGCCCTCCGACCCTGCAGCTTCACCCTGAACTCCCACAGTTATCTTTTAGCATTTAAAAAAATAACTGTGTGAAATTATTGCTGGCACACTGAAAAATGTCTCTCTGCTGCTTATAATCTTGAATAAAAGAGCTGTCTGATACAGGTGTTTGGCAAGTAAATATCCCTGCCATATAAAAAAAGTTTCTGGCTGGAAATCCATATATATATTTAGTGTTCATAGGAATTTGATTTTCATTTTAATTAATTTTTTTCCTTCCCCTCCTCTGCTTCTCTTGTAGGCAGCATTGACACTTCATTTCAATGTCAGTCAATCCAAGATCACATTTGCAGCAATGACAGTGACAAGGTGAGGTTTGCATAAATGTTCCATTTACAAGGTGCATATTTTTATGAATCACACTGATTTTACCGTACTAGTAGTGTTTGTTTTCTAGACTCAGTAGCTAACTTCCAGTGTTATGATTCGCCCCAATCGAGTTCAGAGACACTTCAGAGACCAAGTCAGAGAAGTGGGTATTTGCACCGGATGTGTAGGGAATTCTCTCCGCCAAACACACACACCTCAGTACCTCCAAAGACACAGTGTTATAGGTAAAATTCATGAATATTCATTACATTCCCCAGAATAGGAGTGGTTATACAAATAATTTCTCGGAAGTCATTAATATCATTAGCATGTGCACCACGCATGCTCTGTATGTCCTGGTGGTCTTTGGAGACCCCCAAAGACCCCTCCAGGAAGAAGGTCCTAGTAGTCTTCATCACAATGTACTTTTCACCTTTCCCTCTGGAGCATGTGTGGTTCTTCATGGGATGATTCAGCGGTTTCTGTGCTGGTTTTAAATGCATGCTTGTACATCTTAGCTGATAAGCCATCGGGCCAGAGCTGTTATCTACATTCACTCCTCTCTGAGTAGCTGTCAGCTACAGTTTGAATTTGAATTAGAGCTCAGCCTGTTGGAAAACGCAGTTTTCCAGCAAAACTCATGCTAACTGAGCAAGCCTGAGGAAGGCTTCAGTATTCTCAGGCCTCAGTAAAATTCCAACAAGCTACAGTGGTTTGTTTGCCTGAGAATGTTCTGTGGGAAGAATGCCATGAGAAAGAATAGGGAGTCAGAAGTGTTATGAGAAAAGAATAAGGGAGTTAACAGGAGGATCCCTGAATGTTTGAGAACAGACTGCAGGTGTGTGTGTGTATCTATAATTAGAAGCATCTGTAACAGTATATAAGTTTCTCGTTTGGTGAAATAAAATGGAGCTTACTTTATATCTCATATTGAGACTGCCGTGAGTTCCCTCTCGTCGTTTCTCTTTAAATGGTGACTCCGACGACTATGGACCCTGACAATGGAGTTTTATGACCTTGCTTCTGAGAGCGGCGAGAACGGAGAGGCGCCAGAGCGTGCAGCAATGGTGTGTCAAAATCTTCGCCCAAACCGGGGAAGATCCTGCAGACACAGGCCGAATAGGACCTGCCTACCGTGAGGGCTATACTTCGGTGAACTGCACAGAACTCTGGCAACTGCGAGCTTCAATAGAGTGCTTAGACGGTGTTGACCAGGACCCTGAAAACCAGCTGGACCAAAAATGGAATCAGAGGTAGCCCAAATTTTATTGTTATGCTTTTTAGAAAAGCACGGACTCAGTAGCCTGTTACATTTGGCTGGCCTGATGGCAGTGGGACAAGCTTATGGATTTTTTACAAATCCTATTACAGTATTCAGTGTAAGAGAATGGTTGAATTACGGAGCTGTTTTGCTTTTGGACTGTGCTAAAATAGCAAGAAAGCTTGGCAAACCATGGAGTAAAGTTGTAGCCTGCTTACAAATACAAGCCACAAAGCAAAACCTTGCGTGGCTCACGGACATAGCGCCCGCATTGAGCAGAGAAAAACCTGTGAGTTACTGTGCTGCTTTTGGTATGAGTAAAACTTCGGCCGCACCACAGCAGCCGGGGAAACCCCCCCCACCAGGGAGGGGGGGGGAGAGAGAGCACGCCGTGCCGCTGCTGGGAGCCGAGAATACAAAGTTACTCGATTGGATGAAAAATCTGTTCCTGTCTCAATGTATCACAGAGCTTGGCAATGTTACAACGAAAAACATCTTAGCTGCTTTGTTTGAGAGAGTCACTGTTGGACTTTTGCCAGAACAATTGAATGCTTTGTTAGAACGAGCTCAGATATCGCAGGTAAAGAAACAGAGTAACCAGAAATCATCCCGATGTTACCGATGCGGGAGTAAAAGACACATACGGAAAAACTGTAACGAAAAAGTTTGGTGTTCCCGCTGCAACAGAGATACTCACAGCACAGAAGCTTGTAGAAACAAAAAGAACAAACGGAAAGTGACCAATAACCGAGTTCCAGCGGCGGTCCCTACCCTTCATCGCACGCCGCCTGAACACCACACAAAGAGACCTGTGGCGGAAGTTGTTCCAACCGTGGTTTCTGGCCGAATGACAACCAGAGCGGAAGTCCCAGAGGGTGCCCCGGTGGGCGGAGCCGCGAGCCATCCACGCCTCCTTCACTGCCCCAACTGTGACGTCTGTGGTGAAACTCTAAACTCTACTCCTCCCCAAGGATGAGGAAATGATTGACAACTTCAGCAGCGAACCAGAACTAACCAACAGCGTTGCCAGCAGAAACAGCAGTTTGATACAGGATGGAGTTGTTTCTTTTGTAATCATGGAGAACTTTTAAGAGTTTCAAAGATGCGAATCTTCTTCAGTGCTCTGAACTGGAGATCCTTCATCTCCTGCTCGGGAATCACATCCATGTCGTTCCCCATGGCGGCAGCGATCCCGCTGCGCTCTCTAGCTTCAGAAACAAATCTTTGAACACGTTCTCCAGCTGTTCTCTCCAAAACCTCTAATTATTCGCTTTGCAGGGTGAAACATCCATTGCCACGTATTGACACCGAGACCAAAACCTATTTCCAGCAATTTACTAATAAAGAAGCATTGTAACAAGATATTATCCTGAAAAAATAATAACACCTTGAATACTAAAAGCTTTGAACGAAAGCTGAATTTTGCTAAAGCATTTGTGTGTATGTGTGAATATTGTAGGCCTACTGAGAGTGTGTTGAATACTTTAATGTGTAAATGAAGGCTGTGATTGATGAGAGTGTGATTTTGATTTCTTGAGAGTTTTGATGTGTGAATGAGGACCTGTGAGTGAAGTTATACTGAATAGTTTAAACTACCTGTTAAGTATCTTTAGTTAAGCATAGATTCTGTTAAAGTTAAGTAATAGTGAATTTAAATTCTATTAAGTTGTAAGTTCTGTTAAAGTTAAGATTCTGTTAAGTAATATTAAGTGATGTTAATTTTAAATTCTGTTAAGTTTTAAATCTTGTTAGAGTTAAGTTGTTAAGGTAATATCAATTTTAAATTCCATTATAGTTAAGTCCTAATTGTTAGTTTAAAATAAGATTTATTAAGATTAAGTTTTATTCATTTTTAGTGATATTAATTTTAAGTTCTAAATTTGTTAGTTTATATTATTATTCACAAAAGCTTTGCAGTTTTATTTTGCTTAGTTAAAGTCAAGTAATAATATCTACTGTTTTCAAATATTTCATCTCACCTTATATAGCTATCTACAAAAGTGGTAACATGTTAAGACACTCTCCTTATTGATATTAATCAAAGCTTATTTATAAGATGTTTTAAGAAAACCCTTCCACTTAGCACCTAAGCTCTGGCCAAGCTTTGGTTCTAACTGGCTGGGAAACATGCCATGAGTCCCAAAGTGTTTTGCACCAAAATGTGATCAAATAATTTTCATTTACCAAATTGAGCTTATAAAAGCTAAACCTTCTTCCAGGTAAACTTGGAGTCCTTACCCGGGAAAGGTTCTCTAAGCTTTACCTGTGAAGTGAATGTTTTCAGTAATGACAATTTCTAGACCATGGCAACATATCTAAATAACTAATGAAATTTCCTTAAGCAAACTTATAACAATTCTAATAATAAGAATTACTTATAGCAAAGCAAATTAATCTGATAACAGACAACATCTGTTCTCACAAGCGAAACGGGGGAACTGTTGGAAAACGCAGTTTTCCAGCAAAACTCATGCTAACTGAGCAAGCCTGAGGAAGGCTTCAGTATTCTCAGGCCTCAGTAAAATTCCAACAAGCTACAGTGGTTTGTTTGCCTGAGAATGTTCTGTGGGAAGAATGCCATGAGAAAGAATAGGGAGTCAGAAGTGTTATGAGAAAAGAATAAGGGAGTTAACAGGAGGATCCCTGAATGTTTGAGAACAGACTGCAGGTGTGTGTGTGTATCTATAATTAGAAGCATCTGTAACAGTATATAAGTTTCTCGTTTGGTGAAATAAAATGGAGCTTACTTTATATCTCATATTGAGACTGCCGTGAGTTCCCTCTCGTCGTTTCTCTTTATCAGCCTTCAGCCCTGAACAGGCGCCATGCTGGTGGAAGGGGGCAAAAGCTCAAAGAAACAAGGATGGTTGAAGTGCAAATAGATTTGGGTTTTCTATTTGACCACTTCTTTCTCAGTTACAATTTGAAATCTGTGGCTTTTTAAGAAGTATATGTACTTGCTTCACTCAAGACAATGTTTTTAGCTGATAGAGGAGATATTTGTCTTATAGCATATTTTTATTCTTGCTTGCATTTCCTTGCTATTGTAAATATTTGAGGTTTACCATACAGATACTCACAGGTAACAGAGTGGTAAAATCATTGTTGATACATTAGGCACACTAACGTGTCTTACTCCTATTGCTTGTGTCTTCTGAGGTTTGAGCTAGTTAACAAAGCTGAGATTTTTGCAAAGGCTTTCTGTTCTATATTTGGAGATGGGAACTCCAGGTTTTACAGACAGGAATCTATTGTTCATTACTGTAGCTTTAAAATATCACCTTATCTAGCACCATCTGTTATAAATTGGGTCTCAATAAGTCAATCAGAGACAATTCCAATTCAGTAATTTGTAATTTATTCAAGCAAGCGGATACCGGTCAAAGCAGCCCTGGGCAGGCTAGGCAGGCTCCTTCGCTCTGCCTAAGACACACCGCGCAGAGGTTTGTGTGTGCCGAGGTTTTATGCAGTCCCTTTTTCCGGGTTACGTGTCATTTGCTGGAGATAAGGCTGTGTCTGCGTAGTCTGTTGCTGTTGCTAGAGGGTCCGCCGCTGCCTTCCGAAAGGTCGTAGTCACGTTCGCAGCTTGCCTTTCTTCCTAAACCTTGCAAGTTTTGTATAAGCCTTGTGTAAACAGGATGCTTAAGTTCTGCTTATGCCAGCAGGAGGTCTTTGGCCCGTGGGGGCCCTGTTTTCCTGTTGCGATTTAGAGAATCAATCCTTATCCATCACAATCCCCCCTTTCTTTAATACCATTTTGTTCGCTAAATCGCTTTAAGGCCTCTGTGCTAAGGATCAGTCCTTTGGCCTATCATATTCTTGCTGATCGGGTATTATCTCTAGTTTAGCCTTAGCTAGCATTAGGTGTGCTTCTTCCAATCTTCCTTTAACTATACTTAAAAGTTGATTGAATATACATGGTCCAAATGTAAGTGTCAATATTAGTACAACCAGAGGTCCCGCTAGTGTAGATAACATGGTTGTAAGCCACGGGCATGTATTGAACCAGCTTTCATACCAATTCCGGGTGTTTTCTCTTTCTCTTTTGCGTTTTTCTAATCTTTTATGGAGTTCAGACATAGCATCTCTCACTACCCCTGTGTGGTCAGCATACTACCCGCAGAGCGGTAAATTCTTTGTTTACAAAAGATGCTATACCTGTACTGGCTCTAGTAGCTCTTAAAGCTAGCAATGTTGCTATGGTTTGAGTTCCCAGTGTCAATATAATTGTACTTAGTAGGTGATGTACACCCTTGAGGATACCATCCTGTGGAAATATGTTTGTCACTGTTCCTAGGAGTCCAACTTCTTGCTACAGTTACACACTCCCAATGTGCGCAATAATAAGCTGTTGGTTGATTACAGTACCCAAGACCAGGATTTGAACTTGGGCTTTGAACATATAGTAACAGGATAATTTGAACAGGATTTGAACATATAGTAATCTGTAGTACAATTCGGATACTAGTATGGTCCTAATGACCCGACTGGGATCTGAAAAGATGGGTTTTCCACAGTAGTTTGTGTTTGTATGATGTGTTGATCTTCTCATCGGATCAGAGACCATTTAAACGGTTCATGAGGATGATGGCTAGCACTACTCATGATACATTTTAACAAAATTAAGCTACACATATATATACATCGTGTAAGTGATGGTCCCATGGCTGAACGTGTACTTCTTACCTGTATTTGATACCCACTTTGCTGCTTGGGCTCTTGAACCCTTTTAAAGTCCTTCCAAGACTTGGGGCAGCTCGGTCCAGATCTTTTCATAGTCCCACGGACTGTCTTTACTCTCCCAGGTTCGATCCCTCTGCCTCGCCCGTCGACTCGGTTGCCGCGAGCCACGGGGGTCACCATCTTCTCTGCAGCAAGGATATTCCTCGGGGGGGTCTCCGGGGTAAATGATCTGTTTTTATAACTGTCCCAGTTTTTATGTTTAACCACTGGACCATGGCAGGGTAAGTGAGCCACATTTTTTTTTCTACAGTCTCCTCCAATGATTTCTGCTACCATCGGCCTAGGTTCATTGGAGTGGTAACAATAAAATTCAGGGCGAACCCCATGGAGGTAAATATCCCACCATTCGGGCGTCCCCTGTCGTAATCTCCCCAATTTAACAGCCAATCGTAACAAATGCTCGGTTTGCTTATGTTCTGCCTTATAGCAGGTTGGGCAGACCCCCATAGGAGGCCTTCCCCTGGTGCAATGGGTCCACCACTTTTCTCTACATACTTTGCATACAAAACATACAAAGGGATAGCAATTACTATTAGGGGTATTACATTTGACCACATGGTCCCAAGCATAGCAATCATAGGGTAAATCATACTTAGGGAAAACTCTAATGGGGTATTTCAGGTGTACAGTAACAGGGTTCATGCACTAGAAATTACAGTCTCTTAAGTCTTATCTTCAATTCCTCGGGGCGTTCCACGACTTTCTACAAGGGGTCTCTGTTGAACTTCTTTACTCGGCTGGCGTGAGTCCAACCCTTTTCGGTGGTCCGGACTGCGGATTCTGTGGTAAGTAACACAACATAGGGACCTTCCCATTGAGGGGTTAAAGATGCCTCTTTCCAGGATTTTATTAAAACTTCATCTCCAGGCTGATATGCATGTGTCGGCATCCAGAGAGGTGGTCTTTGGGCAGCTAACCCCTTTTGTCTCAGCTTGTCCCATCTCCCTGCCAGGTGTGTAATGTAAGTTTGTAAGTGAGTGTCTGATACAGCGGGATGATCTCCAGGAATTTCTAAATCAAAGGGCATTCCATATAACATTTCACAGGGAGAAAGTCTTATATCTGTACAGGGTTTTGTCCTAATATTTAATAGAGCTAACGGTAAACATTTAACCCAACTCATTTTTGTTTCAAGCTTTAATTTAGTCAATTGTTTCTTAATTTCCCCATTCATATGTTCTACTTTTCCCGAACTTTGTGGATGCCAAGGGGTGTGATATTCCCAATTGATACCTAGAGCGTCTGCCACAGCTTTTGCTACCTTGGACACGAAATGGGGTCCTTGGTCTGAGTCCATAGTTTCAATGAGACCGTATAGTGGAATAATTTGTTCTAACAATACCTTGGCAACTGTTTGTGCAGTAGCTCGTGTTGTTTAAACGGCTTCCACAAAATGGGTTAAGTGGTCTACCATTACTAGTAGATATTTGTGTCTTCCTACTGCAGGTAATTCTGTGAAGTCTATTTGAACATGTGAGAACGGTCTATGTGCCAATTCCCGTCTCCCAGGCAATCGTTCTCTTAGTTGCTGTTTATTTACTTTCTGGCAGGTTACACATCCCATGGTTACTTGTTTGGCCAGATTATATATCTTTATGCACATATAACGAGATGCGTATTTATTAGCAAAGTGATCTACTAACATCTCGACGAGAGGGAACTCACGGCAGTCTCAATATGAGATATAGAGTAAGCTCCATTTTATTTCACCAAACGAGAAACTTATATACTGTTACAGAAGTTACTAATTATAGCTACACACACACCTGCAGTCTGTTCTCACACATTCAGGGATCCTCCTGTTGACTCCCTTATCCTTTTCTCATAACACTTCTGACTCCCTATTCTTTCTCATGACATTCTTCCCACAGCTCAGAAACACAGCTGTGGTTCCCAGGTGTTAGTTTCTCATAACAGCTTGTTAGGATTCTTACTGAGGCCTGACTATGCTGAGGCTTTGCTCAGGCCTGTTTAGTTAGCATAAGTTTTGCTGGAAAACTGCGTTTTCCAACAGTTCCCCCATTTCGCTTGTGAGAACAGACGTTGTCTGTTATCAGATTAATTTGCTTTGCTATAAGTAATTCTTATTATTAGAATTGTTATAAGTTTACCTAAGGAAATTTCACTAGTTATTTAGATATGTTGCCATGGTCTAGGAACTGTCGTTGCTGAAAACATTCACTTCACAGGTAAAGCTTGGAGAACCTTTTCCGGACAAGGACTCCAAGTTTACTTGGAAGAAGGTTTAGCTTTCATAAACTCAATTTGGCAAGTCAAAATTATTTGATCACATTTTGATGCAGAACACTTGGGACTCATGGCATGTTTCCCAGCTAGTTAGAACCAAAGCTTGGCCAGAGCTTAGGTGCTAAGTGGAAGGGTTTTCTTAGAACATCTTATAAACAAGCTTTGATTAATATCAATAAGGAGAGTGTCTTAACATGTTACTATTTTTGCAGATAGCTATATAAGGTGAGATGAAATATTTGAAAACAGTGGACATTATCATTTGACTTTAACTAAGGAAGATAAAACTGCAAAGCTTTTGTGAACAATAATATAAACTAACAATTTTAAAACTTAAAATCAATATCACTGAAAATGAATAAAACTTGATCTTAATAAATTTGATTTAAAACTAACAAATAGGACTTAACTATAATGGAATTTAAAATTGATATCACTTTAACAACTTAACTCTAACAAAATTTAAAACTTAACAGAATTTAAAATTAACATCACTTAATATTACTTAACAGAATTGTAACTTTAACAGAACTTAAAACTTAATAGAATTTAAATTCACTATTACTTAACTTTAACAGAATTTATATTTAACTAAAGATACTTAACAGGTAGTTTAGACTATTTAGTATAACTTCACTCACAGGTTTTCATTCACACATTAAAACTCTCAAGAAATCAAAATCACACTCTCATCAGTCTCAGGCTTCATCTACACATTAAAGTATTCAACACACTCTCAGTAGGCCTACAATATTCACACATACACACAAACTCTATTTTAAATAATGCTTTAGCAAAATTCAACTTTCATTCAAGGCTTTAGTATTCAAGGTGTTATTTTTTATCAGGATAATATCTTGTTACAATGCTTCTTTATTAGTAAAACGCTGGAAATAGGTTTTGGTCTCGGTGTCAGTGCAGCCAGGCTGAAGGAGGAGCCGATCTGCTCCATCTGCTCGGACATTTTCAGGGAGTTTCAGTTGCTGAAGCTGTCAATCATTTCTTCATCCTTGGGGAGGAGTAGAGTTTAGAGTTTCACCATAGATATCACCGTTGGGGCAGTGAAGGAGGCGTGGATGGCTTGCGGCTCCGCCTACCGGGGCACCCTCCGGGACCTCTGCTCTCGCCGTCATTTGACCGGAAACCACGGCTGGAGCAACTTCCGCCACAGGTCTCTCTTGGTGGCATTCAGGCGGCGTGCGATGAAGGGTAGGGGCCGTTGCTGCTGCGCGGCCATCGGTCACTTTCTGTTTGTCTTTTTTCTTTCTACAAGCTTTTGTGCTGTGAGTATCTCTGTTGCAGCGGGAACACCAAACTTTTTCGTTACAGTTCTTTCGTATGTGTTTTTTACTTCCACATCGATAACATCAGGATGATTTGTGGCTACTTTGGCACTTTACCCACGGTATTTGAGCTCTCTCTAACATCGTATTTAGTTGTTCTGGCAAAAGTTCAACAGTGACTCTCTCAAACAAAGCAGCTAAGATGTTTTTCGTTGCAAAGTTGCCAAACTCCGTGATACATTGAGACAGGAAAAGATTTTTCATCCAATCGAGTAACTTTGTATTCTCGGCTGTCGGCAGCGCGGGAGAGCTACTATTCTCCCCCCCCCTCCCTGGCGGGGGGGGCTTCCCTGGCTGCGCGGCTGCCGAAGTTTTACACATGTTAAAAGCGGCACGGTAACTCACAGATTTTTCTCTGGTCCATGCAGCTGTTATCTCTCGTGCTGCCAGCCACGCAAGGTCTTGCTTCGTGGCATGTATTTGTAAGCAGGCTGCGACTTTACTCCATGGTTTACCAAGCTTTCTTGCAATTTTATCACAGTCCAAAAGTAAAGTAGCTCCATAATTCAACCACTCTCCCACACTGAATACTGTAATAGGATTTGTAAAAAATCCATAAGCTTGTCCTACCACCATCAGGCCCATTAAGTGTGATAGGCTACTTTTACTGAGTCCGTGCTTTTCTAAAAAGCATAACAATAAAAATTGGGCTACCTCTGTTTCCATTATGGTCCAGCTGGTTTTCAGGGTCCTGGTCGCCGCCGTCCACATTCTGCTGGAGCTCGCGGTCGCCACAGTATGTGCAGTTCACCGAAGTGTAGCCCCCACGGTAGGCAGGTCCTATTCGGCCTGTGCCGCTGGATCTCCCCTGATTCGGGCGAAGATCTTGACACACCGTCGCTGCACAGCTCCGGCACCTCTCCGTTCCCGCCGCTCTCAGAAGCAGGGTCGTAAAACTCTGCTGTTGGTGTCCGTAGTCGTCGGGGTCACCATTTAACATAACGACGAGAGGGAACTCACGGCAGTCTCAATATGAGATATAGAGTAAGCTCCATTTTATTTCACCAAACGAGAAACTTATATACTGTTACAGAAGTTACTAATTATAGCTACACACACACCTGCAGTCTGTTCTCACACATTCAGGGATCCTCCTGTTGACTCCCTTATCCTTTTCTCATAACACTTCTGACTCCCTGTTCTTTCTCATGGCATTCTTCCCACAGCTCAGAAACACAGCTGTGGTTCCTAGGTGTTAGTTTCTCATAACAGCTTGTTAGGATTCTTACTGAGGCCTGACTATGCTGAGGCTTTGCTCAGGCCTGTTTAGTTAGCATAAGTTTTGCTGGAAAACTGCGTTTTCCAACAATCTACTAAGGCTTGTATTCCCCAATGAGTCTTTTCATGTAATCTCCGCAAAACCCACAGAGCCATAGCTTTTGGTAGTACTTCCCTCCCATCTGCAAGGACCCACTTCTTTTCTGAATTCTGTGTCACCCCTGTTTGTCTAAGCTTTTGCTCCTCTAGCGTAGAAAAGCATAACAACTGAGGTCTCTAGGTTTGACCCTCTTTTTCATGTACATAACACCATTCCTTATGGGGATTATCGCATGTGCAAACCAGACCATCGCACCCAAAATCTTTCCAGCAAGCAAAGCAGGGGAATTTCTCTAAATCATCTTTACATGTTGCACAAAGCTCGCGTGGGTGTTTCTCATGGAGAGAAAGCAAAGCAGCTTGTTTTGCTTCCTCATCTGCTAGGTTATTGCCTCTTGTAGTTAACCCTTTTTGGTGCCCTTTAACATGTACTACAGCCAATTTAGTTGGTTGTCAGAGTGCCTTTAAGATTTCTTTAATGAGCCTCTCATGCACTAGTCCCTTACCCTGGGAGGTTATTAGGACCTTTTCTTCCCAAATTTTTCCAAATGTATGTACCACTCCAAATGCATATTTGGAGTCAGTGTAGATGGTCCTTATGTCTTTTCCAATTATTTGTAAGGCTCATAATACAGCATAAAGTTCACATGCCTGAGCTGACCAACTTGGGTTTAAGGGACCTGATTGGAGTACTTCCATGGTTTGTCCATCAATGATGGCATAGCCGGACTTACGTTTACCCTCTACTACCCGTGAGGACCCGTCCACAAATAATTTAATACTGTCTTCTAATTCTTCATCTTCTGGGTCAGGCCTAATCTTTGTTGTTCTTCTATGGTTTGGAGGCAATCATGTAATAGCACATTGCCATCGGGTACCCCATACAAAAATTGGGCCGGATTTTGTACTGAGGTGGTTTCTAAAGTTAGTTTAGGAGACGCAACCAGAATTCCTTCGTATTTAAGCAATCTGGCGTCTGTGATCCATTTTTCTGCCTTTTGGGATAAAATACTCCAGATATCATGAGGGGAGACAACTCGCAGTTCTCCTCCAAAGGTTATTTTGAGGGCTTCCTCTACCATTAGTGATGCTGCAGCTACTACTTGGAGACAAGTAGGCCATCCCTTACTAATGGGAGTCTAACAATTTAGATAAATAGGCCACAGGCTTTTTACTACTGGCCCAGTCCTGAGCTAAAATACCAAATGCAGTCCCCTCTTCGGTATTCACAAATAAATGGGACGGCTTGTGGATATCAGGCAAGCTTAACACGGGTGCATTGACCAATTCTTTTTTTTTAGAGCCTGAAATCTTTCCTCATCTGCTGGAGACCATTTAAGGAGTCCATCATGGGCCAATTTTTCATATAGGAATTTGACTTTTTGGCTGTAATTCTCAATCCATTGTCTACAATAGCCAAATAATCCCAGTAATTGTCGAATTTGTCATTTTGTTTTGCTGTTCATTAAAGGCCTTAGTCATATTTTGTCCCCTAGGGACTGATTTTTTTAATGCCTTGGACTATGATCGTCCGCAAGTCCTGCATGTGTGCCTGATCGTTTGGGTCTTGATTATTCCAACTGGGCCGCTGTAATGGCCACTTCACATCCCCAATTGGGCCCTGAGGATGGTTATTTTCCCAAATTCTCATACCGGCTGTTCTAATCATCCTTTCTTCTGCCGTAAAGAGAATCCCCAAAATAGACTGGAGTTCATCCCAGGTATAAATGTTAGGACCTAGGAATTGATCTACTCTGTCAGCAACTCCCAATGGATCTTCTAGAAGGTGACCCATTTCCGTTTTAAATTCTCTTACGTCCCCCGAATTTAAGGGAACTGCTATGTACCCTATACCAGGTGCCTGACCTCCCCCTGGTTGGTTTACCATCTCCATGCCAACCTCTCTGAGTGGATATAGACCATTACGCGCCCTGCTGCGTGTGATGCGTCTACTAGGCTGAGCAGGCTCCTCATCCTCAGACGACTGATTAGTGTCATCTTGAGGTAATAACGGGGCTGTTGGTGCATTCGGAGGTGGCACCAGAGTTGGTGCTGGAGGTACATATAGAGGGGGCATTTCCTCTGAATTCCTTTTCTTAGGATCTTTTGTTTTAACACAAAAAGTCCTGCCCCTCATATCAGGGTAATCCAAAGGGCAGCATAATCACTTTCTTCCTGATTAAAAGGTTGTTTGGAATTTACATACGAATTTAAAGCTTGACACATAAAATCCTCAAACGGCCCAAATACTGGTCAGTACAAAGGATCAGTCCGTATCTGTTTTCCTCCCCAAACTACTATGCAATAATTTATCATTTTACTTTTACTCTTACCCCTTGTACGGGGGTCATCCGCCCAATATTTAATCAAAACCCCTAAGGGACTATCAGGCGGGATATCCGGGAGTTTTGTCTGGGGCTCCCCCCCCATGGATTCAGAGGGCTTGCTTTTCCTCTGACCCATCTTCCAGAGTGTCTTCAGTCACACACACACTCACGTCCTCCTGGTCGTGGCCCAGTCCCTCGCGGGATGTGGGAACCGCACTACAAGGGAGTCCACATTCACTTCGCCAAGCCTTTGGCATCTAACACACCACACTCTGGGATAACGACCCCAACCGAACGGATACCCTGTGTTCTCTTAATCTGAACACATACTCACGTGTCCTGCGTCTTCGTCCGGAGCTTCGTGCACAAAGATTATGGGGTTTTCCTTTGACCAGTATCCGAATTTAGGTTCGTCGGTTAGGGTGTCGGAGAAGTACCCCCACAGGGCCGTTGAAACAACGGGGCGCCTCCCAGTGAGGGGTCTGCAGCGAGGGACCCTATCCGAGTCACGGCACCATGTTGTCATAAATTGGGTCTCAATAAGTCAATCAGAGACAATTCCAATTCAGTAATTTGTAATTTATTCAAGCAAGCGGATACCGGTCAAAGCAGCCCTGGGCAGGCTAGGCAGGCTCCTTCGCTCTGCCTAAGACACACTGCGCAGAGGTTTGTGTGTGCCGAGGTTTTATGCAGTCCCTTTTTCCGGGTTACGTGTCATTTGCTGGAGATAAGGCTGTGTCTGCGTAGTCTGTTGCTGTTGCTAGAGGGTCCGCCGCTGCCTTCCGAAAGGTCGTAGTCACGTTCGCAGCTTGCCTTTCTTCCTAAACCTTGCAAGTTTTGTATAAGCCTTGTGTAAACAGGATGCTTAAGTTCTGCTTATGCCAGCAGGAGGTCTTTGGCCCATGGGGGCCCTGTTTTCCTGTTGCGATTTAGAGAATCAATCCTTATCTATCACACCATCCAAGTGTTTTCATAACCTTTTATCAAGGGATCATGCTCACATGCTAGATTGCTTTCAGTTGGTAGAGATGTGTATTGGAATTGTTGTGTTTGGTGATATATCAGGAATGTTTATGTGAGCTGTATGATGTATTAGTAATACATGTGTGGGATACAGAAAGGAAAAGTTTTCAGGCTGAATTACTGTCACAACTTGCTTTCATGTTTCTGTTCTTGTTTGTGGTTTTTTTCTTAACAGTTCCTCTCCTTAATACCAGAAATTGATTACCATTAGTACAAAATGTAACATGTAACGTACACCCCACATAATCCAGGAAGAAGTAAAGACCTGCTATGCCACCTAGACATTCACAAATGTATGGGGAGGGATGTGATCCACCCAAGGATACAGAAAGAGCTGGTGGAAGTGCTCGCCAAGACACTCTCCATTATTTACAATCAGTCCTGGTTAACTGGGAAGGTCCCAGACAACTGGACATTGGCCAATGTAATGCCCATCTACAAGGTTTGGAAGGAGGATCCTGGGAACTACAGGCCTGTCAGTCTGACCTTGGTGCCAAGGAAAATTATGGAAGAGATCATCTTGACTATGATCACATGGAACATACAGTTACTTTCTGTAACTGTTACATATTCATTAAGTCCAAAAAAAACTATTTACAGTTCAATCATTCCTCCTTCTTCGATCTTTGCCCCTTTCCGTCAGGCCGGTGCCCATGTTGGCCTTCTGGTTTTGCTCAGGACTGAAGGCTGAAGTCTTCTATAGCTCCAATTCAATTTGTGGCTGACAGCTTCTCAGGGAGGTGTGAATGGAGATAACAGACTTCCTGGGATGCATAAGGTCTGTTTCTTTTTATTCCTTCAGGGCAGCTTGATCTCTGGCTTTGTGGCTTATCAGCTTAAAAGACATTGATATAAACAAATTCACAAGCTGGCATTTTTAGGAATATAATATTGAACATTGTCCTGGATTAATGATTAAACTCTCTCTCTCCTCCGAGAGCGAAGGGCTCTGACCACCCCCCCCACCCACAACAGAATTTCTTAGATGGAAGTGAAGAAAAAAAACCTATTTATTTAACAAAACCATGCAGAGTGTCCTGCAAGGCACAGGGAAAGGGGAAAACCAAGGGGAAAAAATAATTATTAAACCTGATTGAGAAAAGAGTCCTTTTCCTCAGACGTAGCCTCTCCCCTCCTCGCCTGCCCTGGGGGCTGGGTGGAGCTCCCCGAGAGCTCTGCCGTCCTCTGGCTCCCTTGGGTCTACGGGTGACAAAGCAGATCGAAGAAAAGGGGTCCAAACGAAGAAAAAATTAAAAATAAAAAAAAAAAGAAAAAAACCCAACCGGAACAGAGCCCACTCCGACAGCCGATCCAGCGCGCAGTGTCTGCCAAGCGAAGAATCCTCCCCCGCGCGAGGCTTGGGGAAAAAGTTTTCAAAACAACCCGCGTTTCTCTCTGCGGCTGAACGTAGTTAAAGCGACAGGACCACTTTTTTTTTTTTTTTTTTTTTGAGCATATAAGCCAACGATAGGGGATAAAGGATTATCATAACATCACTCCAGGACATTCCACCCCTTATTCCATATTGTTGGCTTAAAGCCCACCCTAACATCTTCCAACTCTAAACACACACATATATATATACATATATACATATATACATATATACATATATACATACATACACATATACACATATACACATATACACATATACATATATACATATATACATATATACATATATACATATATACATATATACATATATACACATAACTATGTACAAATAATGTCATTCAGTAAACAGTGAGATGTTGCCATCCTAACCTTACATGTGGCCCTCACCCAAAATTAAATCTCCCTGAGGGACACATCGTGTTTCTCCATCTTCCTGCATTATCTACCAAGTACACCCTGGTCCCTGAGCAAAGACAACCCCACGGATGGGTTTGTCTTTATGTGAGGCAGAATTAATCCAGACAGTTTTCCCTAACAAGCTTCTGGCATGTACTGCTGGGACCTTGTCTCCATCCACTGTATGTAGAAGCTCAGATTGGGCAGGACCTGCTCGGTTGATGGAGCCTCGGGTATTGACTAACTAGGTGGCCTCTGCTAAATGTCGTTCCCAATTCTTATAAGTTCCCCCACCCAGTGCCTTTAGAGTGGTTTTTAACAGTCCATTATACCGTTCCACTTTGCCAGCAGCAGGTGCATGATAAGGAATGTGGTACACCCACTCAGTGCCATGGTCTCTAGCCCAGGTGTTTATGAGGCTATTTTAAAAATGAGTTCCGTTACCTGACTCAATTCTCTCAGGGGTACCATGCCTCCACAGGACTTGGTTTTCAAGGCCCAGGATGGTGTTACGAGCAGTGGCATGAGGCACAGGGTAGGTTTCCAGCCACCCAGTGGTGGCTTCTACCATTGTGAGCACATAGCGCTTGCCATGGCGGATTTGAGGCAGTGTGATGTAATCAATCTGCCAGGCCTCCCCATACTTGTATTTTGACCACCTTCCACCATACCACAGGGGTTTCACCCTCTTGGCTTGCTTGATGGCAGCACACGTTTCACAATCATGGATAACTTGAGAGATGCAATCCATG
>NC_139510.1:9475835-9526612 GCF_008360975.1 Lichenostomus cassidix
GCTGTTGGGGGTTGAGAATTCCTTCCCATTCTTGTTGCCAGGTTACAAATGGTCCGATGTTCAGAGTGATCAAGCCTTTTGTAAAAGACAATGGCTAGGTTTTGGGCAGGGCTAGGTAAGGGAGAGCCTGCTGGGGAACACTCTCTCTCTCTCGTGGTTCGGACGCTGAGGGGAGAGGCTGCTGCCTCCTGGCTTTCCAGCTGCTACCAGAGGAGATCCAACTCTGCCCTGTTTCTCTTCCCTCCTGGCTGGGTGAGCTTTGATTCAACTTTTCTCCTCACGGGGAAGGGCACGTTTCCCCCCCTCCCCCCGGGCTGCGTTTCCCTCGTGGCTACTGCCGGGAGAGTCCGGCTGCCTCTGCTGCCTGCCCCCGCCCTCTGCCGCATGAGACCGCGGCGTCTGCTGTAACTGCAGAAATTCTCGCTGGCCGGAGAGAGAGAGAGAGCGCCCGCTCCTGCTGCCCTGTTCCCTTGCTGCCCTGAGCTATTCCTGCTGCGCTGCGTGTTCCTCAGCCCGTCGCCATTGCAGTTGCCGGACAGTGACCTGACCCTGCGCCACAGCGCCACCTACAGCCGCTCGGGAGTCATCGCACCTGCCCTGGCCGGCCGGGAGCTCAACCGCGCCCCTGCTGCTTGCAACCGTGATTACACCACACGGGAGAAAGTTCAGCAGCTCACATTATCTGCTGTTTGGTTTTCTGGTTCTAGTTGTGGCTTGCTATTATTGTTATTGTTTGTTTATAGATACTAGTAAAGAACTGATACTCCTTTTTTCCCATACCTTTGCCTGAAAGCCCTTGATTTATTAAATTAAATAATTTGGAGGGAGGAGGGGAAGGAAAATCACATCCTCTGCTCTAGGGGAGGGTTCAGCCTCTCTTGGCAGACACCTGTCTTTCAAACCAAGACAGATCTTGGCGCCCAACGTGGGGCACGAAGGCATTGGAAGAAAAAGGAATAACAGTTTCTGTGAGACCTATTTTAGTGTGGTGAACATGAAAATCTCATTGAGTGGTACTATGCTGAGTATACCCTGGTTTGGTTGGCACATAATTGTGACCACATTTTTCCCATTTGCAGCTCCCTACCTAAACATGGGTCCTATAACTAAGGTTATTGTGGCTGTCATCCAGTTTGCACAATGAGCCAATAGGGTGAAGAACCTCTGGATCTTTCAGTTCATTTTAACGGCAGGCACATAGATACAGTGTTTTGACACCGTCAGTACATGTTTTTGGAGTTTATTTGGTAATGATACCTTTTGTGAGGAGATAACACCAGGAGAAGGTTCCTCTCAACCTTTTATTCATTATTTTGGGCCTACTCAACTAATGCTCGAAAAGTTTGGAAATTCTCTAAATGCTTATGATATCATACAGTGCCTGGTTTTGCTGTAGCTGATAGGTTTATCCTACCTTGCATTCCGGGATAAGGTGAAAATACCCTGGGTAACCATTCCAACACCTGTGCCAGGGAATAGGGATGCAGCCACAGAGCCCAAGGCTGTTGCAGAGCCTGGAGATACCCCACAGCCTGACTCTGTCCAACAGCCTGCCTCAAAAACAAACCGTCCAGAATGGGTGGGGGTGCTAGTGGAAGAGATGATACACAAAATACACCAGCTGCTGAAGGAATACATCTCCCTAGCAAATATAAAACCCTCTTCTCGCCCCAAAGGGAAAGAGTCTGATGGTGCAGCAGTGGAACCTACAGATGTTACGACCATCCAGGTTCCAGCTGAATCCCAAGAGCAGCCACAGCCAGCCAAAGTTGCCCCTCTGGTGCGTACAAAGTATAAGACCAAATCAGTACGCCCAGTTAATGATGATGGGGAGCCATTGCCCTCACAACCAGCAGTAGAATCCGAGCCCATAATCATCACTGAGTCCTTCAACTTTGATACTCTCCGTAAGCTGCGAGATGATGTTAAGAGACAGACACACGAAGCCTTCCTAACCTGGTTACTTCGGGTTTGGGACCTTATAGGCCGAGGAGTGCAGCTGGATAATAATGAAGCAAAGAATTTGGGACCCTTGGCCCAAGACCCGGCTGTTGACAAAGTGTTCGCGAGGGAGACAGGGCCCCTTTCTCTCTGGGAGAGGCTTTTAATGGGTGTAAGAGAGAAGTTTGACGACAAAGACCAAATGCATGATCCCTACCGTAAATTGTCCTGGAAGACCATTGAGGAAGGGATCCAACGGCTGAGAGAAGCAGCCATAATGGAGATGCTCTTTAGGGGGGATGGACAGCACAAAAATGACCCTGATAAGGTCAGGTGCACCACGCCAATGATGTGGAACTTTATAAGGCGAGGGCCAGACCATCATGCCCCTTACCTTGCAACTATTAATGTTGCTGGCAATCGAGAGACGGTAGGTTCAGTAGTTGACAAGCTCAGGTATTATGCAAGTGTGATCAGTGACCCAATGCAGGCTCAGGTCTCTGCTGTGGTTAAAGACCTCAGGAAGGAGATTAAAAAAGAAATGAAGGACCTGAGGGAGGAAATTAGGGACGAGATGAGGAGGATTAATGTGGCACCAGTGAGAGTCACAAGCCCCGATACCAGAGCCCGACGCCCCCCAGCTAGAGAGAGAGGGTACACCCCACGAGCTGAGTTGTGGTTTTTTCTACATGACCATGGGGAAGACATGAGGAGGTGGGATGGGAAGCCCACTACTGCCCTGGCAGCACGGGTGCGTCATCTTAAAGAGAGAAATGCTGGCCAAGGAGGTTCTGCTAAAGCGAAGGTAGCCTCAGCTTCCCGTGGCCGACCTGCTAGGTACAATAGAAAGGAAGATGATGGGTCAGATCCCCTTGAAGGAACCTCTGAAATGTATGATCAGGAAAGGAATGATGACCAGTGCTAGAGGGGCCCTGCCTCTAGCCAGGTAGAAGTACGGGAAAACCGTGTTTTTTGAACTGTGTAGATTCGATAGCCTGGCGCATCAGAACCACAAAAATATAAAGCGCTAGTTGATACAGGTGCGCAGTGTACCCTAATACCATCAAAACTTACGGGAGCAAAATCTATTTCTATTGCTGGGGTTACGGAGGGATCACAGCAGTTAACCCTAGTTGAAGCCGAGGTGAGCCTGACGGGGAGGGAGTAGCAAAAACATCCCATTATAACTAGTCCAGAGGCTCCATGTATTCTGGGCATAGACTTCCTCCGTAACAGCTATTTCAAAGACCCGAAAAAACTCAAGTGAGCTTTTGGAATAGCTGCTGTCGAGGCAGAGGGCGTGAGGCAATTGAACACCTTGCCTGGTCTATCAGAGAACCCTTCTGCAGTCAGACTTTTGAAGGTAGAAGACCAAAAAGTACCAATTGCCACCTCGACAGTGCACCGCCGGCAATACAAAACTAATCGAGATGCTGTAGTTCCCATCCACAAGATGATCCGTGAGCTAGAGAGCCAAGGGGTGGTCAGCAAGGCCCATTCATCCTTTAACAGCCCCATCTGGCCTGTGCGCAAATCTGACAGAAAATAGAGATTAACTGTGGACTATCGTGCCTTGAATGAGGTGACTCCACCTCTGAGTGCTGCTGTACCAGACATGCTGGAGCTCCAGTATGAGCTAGAGTCCAAGGCAGCAAAGTGGTATGCCACTATTGACATTGCAAATACATTTTTCTCCATTCCTCTGGCAGCAGAGTGCAGACCTCAGTTTGCTTTTACCTGGAGGGGCGTGCAGTATACCTGAAACCGACTGCCCCAGGGGTGGAAGCACAGTCCCACCATCTGCCATGGACTAATCCAGGCCGCTCTAGAAAAGAGTGAAGCTCCGGAACACCTGCAGTACATCGACGACATCATTGTGTGGGAGAGCACAGCAGAAAAAGTGTTTGAGAAAAGAGAGAAAATCATCCAAATTCTCCTGAAAGCTGGCTTCGCCATCAAGAAGAGCAAAGTCAAAGGACCTGCCCAAGAGATCCAGTTCCTAGAAGTGAAGTAGCAAGATAACCGACGTCAAATTCCTACCGAAGTCATCAACAAGATCACAGCGATGTCCCCACCAACCAACAAGAAAGAAACACAAACCTTCCTAGGCGCCATAGGTTTCTAGAAAATGCATATCCCCGAGTACAGCCAAATTGTGAGTCCTCTCTACCTGGTGACACGCAAGAAAAACAATTTCCACTAGAGCCCTAAACAGCAACAAGCCTTTGCTCAGATCAAGCAAGAAATCGCTCATGCAGTAGCCCTTAGCCCAGTCAGGACAAGACCAGAAGTAAAAAATATGCTCTACTCTGCAGCCGGGGGAAATAGTCTGTCCTAGAGCCTGTGGCAGAAGGTGCCTGGCGAGACTCGAAGTCGACCACTGGGATTCTGGAGCCGAAGTTACAGAGGGTCTGAAGCCAACTATACTCCCACCGAGAAAGAAATCCTAGCAACCTATGAAAGAGTCCAAGCCGCCTCAGAGGTAATTGGTACAGAAGCCCAACTTCTCCTTTCACCCCGACTGCCAGTGCTGGGGTGGATGTTCAAGAGAAAGGTTCCCTCAACCCACCATGCCACCGATGCCACGTGGAGCAAATGGATTGCTCTCATCACACAGCGCGCCCGTATTGAAAACCCGAATCGCCCTGAAATCTTAGAAATAATTACAAATTGGCCCGAAGGTAAAGACTTTGGCCTCACGGATGAAGAGGAGCAGGAACAAGTGACTCGCGCAGAAGAAGCTCCACCTTACAACCAACTGCCACCAGATGAAACACGCTACGCTCTGTTCACTGATGGTTCCTGTCGTATTGTGAGAGCAAATAGGAAGTAAAAAGCAGCTGTATGGAGCCCCACCCGACGGGTCGCAAAGGCTACAGAAGGAGAGGGGGAATCGAGTCAACTTGCTGAACTCAAAGCCGTTCAGCTAGCCCTAGACATTGCTGAAAGAGAGAAGTGGCCAAAGCTTTACCTCTACACTGATTCATAGATAGTAGCCAATGCTCTATGGAGTTGGCTAGAAAAGTAGAAAAAAGCCAACTGGCAGCGTAGAGAAAGACCAATCTGAGCTGCTGATGAATGGCGAGACATTGCCGCTAAGGTGGAGAAACTACCTGTGAAAGTCCATCATGTAAATGCCCATGTCCCCAAGAACCGAGCTAATGAAGAACACCAAAACAACAAACAGGTAGATAAAGCTGCAAAGATAAAAGTGTCACAAATAGATTTAAATTGACAACACAAGGGAGAGCTGTTCCTAGCTCGTTGGGCCCATGATGCCTCAGGTCATCAGGGCAGAGATGCCACCTATAAGTGAGCACAAGACCGAAGAGTAGATCTAACCATAAACTGTATCTCCCAAGTAATCCATAATTGTGAGACGTGTGCTGCCATCAAGCAAGCCAAGCGAGTGAAACCCCTGTAGTATGGTAAAAGGTAGTCTAAATATAAGTATGGAGAGGCCTGGCAAATCGATTACATCACACTGCCTCAAACCCGTCATGGCAAGCGCTACGTGCTGACAATGATAGAAGCCACCACAGGGTGGCTGGAAACCTACCCTGTGCCTCACGCCACTGCCCGTAACACCATCCTGGGCCTTGAAAATCAAGTCCTGTGGAAGCATGGTACCCCTGAGAAAATTGAATCAAACAACGGGACTCATTTTAAAAATAGCCTCATAAACACCTGAGCTAGGAAACATGGCATTGAGTGGGTGTACCACATTCCTTATCATGCACCTGCTGCTAGCAAAGTGGAGCGATGCAATAGTCTGCTAAAAACCACCTTAAAAGCTTTAAGCGGGGAGACTTTTAAAAGTTGGGAACAACATTTAGCCAAGGCCACCTGGCTAGTTAACACCCGAGGTTCCACCAACCGAGCTAGCCCTGCTCAATCTGAACCCCTGCAAACAGCAAACGGAGATAAAGTTCCAGTAGTACACATGAGAAGCATGCTAGAGAAAACTGTTTAGATTGATTCTACCTCAAGCAAAGACAAACCCACCCGTGGGGTTGTTTTCGCTCAAGGTCCAGGGTGTACCTGGTGGGTGATGCAAAAAGATAGAGAAGTACGATGCATACCTCAGAGAGACCTTAGTTGAGGTTGAATTGTCCATAACACTGTGCGTGTATCCATATCTGTATGTATATATATATATAATTAGAGTAATGCATGTGTGTATATAATCTAAATGTTTAAGCTCAATGTAACGTGTTAGAATGAGAAAAAATTCGGGGTGGATTATGTTGGGGGTTGAGAATTCCTTCCCATTCTTGTTGCCAGGTTACAAATGGTCCGATGTTCAGAGTGATCAAGCCTTTTGTAAAAGACAATAGCTAGGTTTTGGGCAGGGCTAGGTAAGGGAGAGCCTGCTGGGGAACACTCTCTCTCGTAGTTCGGACGCTGAGGGGAGAGGCTGCTGCCTCCTGGCTTTCCAGCTGCTACCAGAGGAGATCCAACTCTGCCCTGTTTCTCTTCCCTCCTGGCTGGGTGAGCTTTGATTCAACTTTTCTCCTCACGGGGAAGGGCACGTTTCCCCCCCTCCCCCCGGGCTGCGTTTCCCTCGTGGCTACTGCCGGGAGAGTCCGGCTGCCTCTGCTGCCTGCCCCCGCCCTCTGCCGCATGAGACCGCAGCGTCTGCTGTAACTGCAGAAATTCTCGCTGGCCGGAGAGAGAGAGAGAGCGCCCGCTCCTGCTGCCCTGTTCCCTCGCTGCCCTGAGCTGTTCCTGCTGCGCTGCGTGTTCCTCAGCCCGTCCGCCATTGCAGTTGCCGGACAGTGACCTGACCCTGCGCCACAGCGCCACCTACAGCCGCTCGGGAGTCATCGCACCTGCCCTGGCCGGCCGGGAGCTCAACAGCGCCCCTGCTGCTTGCAACCGTGATTACACCACACGGGAGAAAGTTCAGCAGCTCACATTATCTGCTGTTTAGTTTTCTGGTTCTAGTTGTGGCTTGCTATTATTGTTATTGTTTGTTTATAGATACTAGTAAAGAACTGATACTCCTTTTTTCCCATACCTTTGCCTGAAAGCCCTTGATTTATTAAATTAAATAATTCAGAGGGAGGAGGGGAAAGAAAATCACATCCTCTGCTCTAGGAGAGGGTTCAGCCTCTCTTGACAAACACCTGTCTTTCAAACCAAGACAGGAAGTGAGCATGCTACTGGGAATAGCTTGGGACCTCCACACACCATGGGGACCACAATCTAGTGGACAGGTAGAGAGGATGAACCAAACACTAAAAGGCAAATCAGTAAAATATGTCAGGAGGCCAAGTTACAGTGGCCACAAGCCCTACCAAGAGCACTTTTAAGGACTGGGGTAAAGCCTAGGAGTGGAATGTGAGTCAGTCCCTTTGAAACAGTATATGGGAAACCATATGAATCTCCTGAACCAAACCCGAATATACATATTGCAGGAAAACAGGAAATATATAATCATGTTCTATCTCTCGGGAAAACTTTAGCACAGCTTTGGAGCGCGCTCGTGTGGAATAGGCCACTGGTTCTCAAGAATCCAGTCCATGATATTCTCCCTGGAAATGAAGAACCTTTAAAGGAGAGGTGGAGTGGACCGAGTGGACCCCTTTAGGTGCTGCTGACCACTTTCACAGTGGGCAAGGTGGCTGGAGTGGATCCTTGGGTACACTACACATGAGTAAAGAAGACCCATCCGAGACTGTGTGCTACACAACCCCGGGACTGATGAAATTGCAGATAAGATGGGTTTAACTGTTTAAAATGATCTTAGTACCTGTGCCGATGCTCATTTTATAGATATTAATTGGGAGTGATATTGCTTGAGGATATGGAATGCAGGATAATCAACTAACCACTCTTCATTCTAGAATGAAGAGAGAGGTACAGGCAAAAACACAAGTGGTAAAAGTTTCCAATGAAATTTGGGCTGAGAATGTGATGATTGGGTTAGTTAAAGGTTTTGCCAAAATGCAAAACATCAGTAGAATAACTGCCTGTCTGCCAATACCAAAGGCAGCAGGAGACCCAATAAACTGGGGAATTATCACATCAAAATTACCTGAAATTCTGGACAATAAAACAATTGTATGTAAACAAGTACCCGAGTCCAGGCAGAAAGTTAAAGTAACTTGGAATAGAACAGGTTATGGTTGGATGCAGTACTTGAGCAAAAAGGACTGTCTTTTAAGCAATGGGAAGGTGGGACAAAATCTAGAGTGGTGGGTTGAAGATCAAAACCTTGCCAAATGGCAATGCTTCTTGCCACACTATCAAAAGGTCACAGAAAATGTTCACAAAGACCACCCTGATATGGAAATGTGAAGCAAAGGATAAAAAGGATCGGATGTAACCCTGGGACAGTGCATGGTCCCTAAGTATACTTCAAAAATTTCAATATATGGCAAACACTCCTTGGTGCCTAAAATGGACAGGCCCTGAAGATGGCACTGATCCAGCAGTAAAAAACACTGCCACCAGCAGCAGAGTGCAGGCAGATAAAGTAAGTTGGTGGGCATGTAATAAAACCTATGATTGCACATCTGATGATGTAGAGATAAAACAAGTACCATCACTGGCGGCTGCCATGCGAATTGATTGTGCCTATAGAAGAATCAAACATAAACAGGGTAATGTAAATTATAGAATAAAATAGGATGTAGTAGAAGCACAATCAAGAGCCCAGGACAATTTGTTTGGGGAACAAGTGATGGTACCTGGACGACCCACCTGCCTGTAGATGGAAAAGTAAAAGAATTTACTCTGGGCCTACCTATTGTATGTCCAATCTGGAAAAGTCCCCATTCAATGGGAAACGTGAACTTTTGCAAATAAGAACGAGAGGTTTCAGGTAATGAAAATCAGGATGAAACTTGGCAAGAACCCTCTAGTGGAGTAGAATTTGGGTGGACTCTAGAATCTCCGTTTGGCCCTATAGCAAACTACCGAAACAGAGAAATGATGTACAGACTTACAGGTCAGGTGGAGAGGTTAGCAAGAATTACTCGGGAAGGATTCAAAGAACTAAACATGCAATTACAAGCTACTACCAAAATGACTTTACAAAATCAATTGGCTTTAGATATTTTACTCCTGAAAGAACATGGAGTGTGTGGGTTTCTAAGGGGACAAGTTGATCATTGTTGCATCCATATCCCAAATGTAACTGCAGATGTAGAACATGACATCAATCAGTTAAAACAAATAGAGCATGGAGCATGGGATGAACAAAAGGACTTGACTACGAGTTGGTTAGATAAAATCTTCAAGGGGTTAGGATGGAATGTGAGTTCATGGATTAAATCTATTATTGAAAATCTAATAATCTAATTAGTTATGTTTTTAGTACTTTGGGTAGTCTACAGCATACTGAAAAGAGAGATATGGAGAAAGACATCCTGGAACCAACAGATAATGAGGGCACTGACGCGAAACAAGGGTTCCCGACCATCATCTGCGGATTATCTGGTCCACAACAGCATCCATAACAATGCTCATGACAACCCTGGATTCGAAGACGAGCATCCAGTATAAAGGACTATATCAAGTGAAAGCATTCACACCTATAAAGTGAAAATGCTTTCAAAGGGGGGAATGTTAACATTGGGATAAAATGTTAGTTAAAAATAGGCTTTAGGAACGGGATAAGTAGGCCCTACATGTACGGGGCTCAGCGACATGATCACGAAGATTGCTTAGAGAATGGGGATTGTTTTAGTGAAATCATGCGGATTAGCACCTGTGAAATAAATCAGAAATACTGTGGGAGATGGAGGGCTTAAAGTCATGCTTGGGGGGAAACAATGGAACAATGATAAGTTGATGATTAACATATGATTACATCACTGTTCTGTAAGGGAGGGTATAAAACTGTACTCATTTCAAACCTATGGCGAAGTCAGATTTGGGTAGATGTTACACCCCGGCTTCCCGAGCTCGAATAAAGGCACCTGCATATAATCATTCAGTGATTATGTGTTTTCCACGCTAACACAAGAGAGAGCGCTAGGAGCTGCGCCCAACCCTTTCCCCCCAGCCCAAAGCTCGTGGTATCTCTGCCCCTCCAAGAGACCCCTCAGATAAGAGTAGCCAGCTACACCCCATACCCCAGAGCTTGCCTACTTCTTTTGTCTCTCTTAAGTACTGTTTGTTATTGTCTCTTAGCAACAAATGGGACAAAATTCCTGAAGAGAAAGAAAACAAAAGGAAAAATCCTAACTTCCAACAAGGGGGTAGAACTTTTAGTGCTGTTTATTCCATACCACCCATGTCATTGCTGGGGGCAATGGAAGACTCTGTCTGTAATAGTAAAGACATAAGGTGACTGAAGTAACTGTCTTATTAAGTTTTTGGATACTTCAATACAACGTAGAGTTTCACTATTATTGCACCATAAAAAACAAGGCTGTAAACGATAAGGCTGATTTGTGCATGTTTCTAAATTAAATAATTTGCCCATGTCAAAGAGCCAGATTCCATTGATTTGTGCTTTGAAACTGGATGAAATAGTAAAAGTATTCTTTAGTAATGCTTCCCTAAAGTGGGAGGCATAGGAAGTGATTTTACAGAGCGAGTGAAAATTGCAGGCTTTTCCGCCAGGCAAAAAAGTACTCAATATATTTGTTATCAGTAGGTATCCTGGCTATCTCCATCAGCTTCTACTGAGATCCTACAGTTCCAAATTGGCTCCCAATGAAGATCAAGCCTGTAATGACTGACACTTGGGCTAAAAAAGAAGTGTTTACATTAGAGATGTTCTCATCCCACCTGGGGTAGAACTATTCTAATTGATATTACAGCAATTTCTCTTGCTTCAACTATGCTTGGATTGTTCTGAATTAAGGCTGCTGTGTGCTGCATGTTTTTGATGACCTGATGTTCTTCAATAAAGTGGGAGGAGAAAGGATGATGCAGGTTTACTTTCTGGATCCCTAAGGAAGGCCCAACAATAAATGGCATAATAAAATAGCTCTTTTAATATTATATAATAATAAGAGGAATATATCTAGCAAGTAAATCTTATGTCCCTTCAGATGTTGGGACTTTGCTTTTGTGCAGCATTGGATGAACCCCAGATGGATTTTCCAATTGCATGCTACACAGATCCCATTCATGGAGAAGGTTGTCCTCCCTCCCATACCCTGGCACCTTTTATTTTGTGCAACAAGCAGAATTACATTGAGGCACGGATTGACTCCACAACTCAAATAGTTATGAAGTAGGTATGCGTTTATTCCAGCTGGGGTGTATGGGTGGTAGCCCCTCCAAATGCATGCATGCCTCAGCAGCACTTCACTAGGTTTATATTAGGTTACAGGTTACATATGCATGAAGTTACACAAAGCCCATATACATATTCATTACCTATCCCCACTTTGTATTATAATGAGTTCAAAGTTCATTTAAATATGCTCGCGCCAAGTGCAGTGTTAATTAATTGAGGCAGTGGTTGCTGGGGGGTTGTGGGCAGGTTTGGGAGAAAATAACCAGAGTATTCTTTGGGATGAACTCTTCACCTTGCTCCTTGCGCATGTGTGGTAGTTTTAATTAGCCCAAAACATCAGCAAGGTATCTTTGACATCTAAGAAAAATTTAAACCCTTCAGAAGCTGTTGTAGTGGGCCTGAGGAAGTGTCTGAAGAGTGGAGAGTGGCACAAAGATGGCTCCTGTGTGTCCTGAGTGAAAGTTCTGGAAGTTTTTTCATCAAGTCCAGCAAAACCAATCTCTGATGGCTCTGAAAGTGACGGACATGCTGCCGGCCAAGCGTAGGCCAATTAGAAGTGCTAGTTATGCCTCTGTAAAAACATATTGTCTTGGTTTGATAACAAACCAGTGGGAGATCACAAGTCAAGATTGAAATTAAAAATAAGTGAAATAATACAAGGAAAAGCACTGACAAAGTCAGATACAACCTAACACCCTGTTAGGGTGGTAGTAGCAGTCCAGCTGAAGTAGTCCAGTTGAAGCGGTGATCCTGTGAAGGTCTAGTCTCCAGCTGAAGATCCAGTAGTAGCTCTGGTCCTCTGGGAACCCAGTAGACAGGGCTAGCTCAGGCAGTTCCAAGGCCAGGTTATATCCAGGTGGGAACACCTGGCTCCTCCCTCCTGGGCAGAGCATCTCACAATGGGACGAGATAAGTCCATGAGTCACACGGTGGGTCCTTGATGGCCCATTGCCTGTCATCCGGAGTGGGTGATAGCAGCTAATGGCCCACAGCTGGTGGTAATAGAATACTTAACTACATCAATATTGCAACCTAGGACACATATTTAAGAAAAAATCAAAACAAAGTAAGCACGCACTTCTTTGTAGTTAGAGGAAGAAGAAGAACTAAAAATATATGAAGGGAGAACAGCATAGAGACACCAAAGTCAGTAGAGAAAGTAGAAGTACTCCTAGCGCTGGAGCTGAAAACTAGCCGTGGTGAAGACCATGGGGAGAGCAGGAGGTCCCCCTGCAGCCCATGAAGTCCACAAAGATGCAAAAATCCACCCACAGCCCACACCAGAAGAGCAGGTAGATGCCTGGAAGAAGCTGTGAACCAGTTAGAGTCTCATCAAAAGAGTTAAAGCTGCAAAGGCCTTGCAAGAGAGAGAAAGGCCTTGCTCCTGGGATGGAAGCAGCCTGGCCTCGACTCGGGAGAGTCTGCACAGCACCTTATGGACAAAAACTCACGTTGCAGCAAAATTCAGGCGAGATGTTGCTTGTGAGATTGGACCCATGCCAAAGAAGTTCCCAGAGGACTGTCTCTCGTGGGAGGGACCCAATGGCTAAGTAGAGGACCCCTCTCCCTGATAGACTAACCAGAGGAAAAAAACCCTTACCCTGCCTCCTGCCCGTGTTGTTGGTTTGGAAAGAGAGAAGGAAGAGTGAGCAAAAAGACTACTTCTTAAAAGAGAAAGAGTAAGAGCAGAAAAACTGTCTAAAGAGAGAAAAAAAGAGATAAGTAGAGATAAAGAGTATTTGTAGTAGAAAGATTGTGGTGATGAATAGATTTATGGACCTGCTCTGTGGACTGAGAAAATACCCCACACCCTGCCCCCCTACCCGAACTGTTGGTTAGAAAGAGAGAGGGGACTGAGTAGAAAAATGCTGTCTTAGGAGGGAGGGGGTGAGTGAACAAAATGGTGTATGAAAAGCTTATTTTTACCTCTCATTTATCCTCTGACTCATTTACGTAATTAAATCACTTTGCAACTTTAAGTTTAGAGCCTGCTGCCCTTTCTTCCGTGCGTCCTCCTACCAGTGTCCTATCTCACTTAACTCATAAGATTAGTGTGTGTTTTTACAGTTTTTTTTCTTTCCCCTCTCTTGGCACGTCTACAGCAAGAGAAAGCCAGAGTGCCTGGCATTTAGTCAAAGTCAAACCCTGACAGCATGCTCTCTTGGTTCTTGGTCCAAGTCCAAACCTTTGAACTAACTTGAACCAGTTCTGGGGTCTGAGAGCAGGATGTTCAGTCACACTCAGTAATTTTTCTCAATTATTTGGCTTTCTTCTCTGTATCCTCCCTGTTACTAGGTAGACACAAAATCAGTAAGCAAATGATACATTGTCTTCAGCAAGGAGTTCTTAGTAAATCATTATCCAACCTCTGGCCTTCTAAATCAGTTCCAGAAGATTATTATCCAGCTTCTAGTCCCCCTAAATTAGTAACTTCTAGCCCCCCTAAATCAATATCTTCTGACAGGTTATAATGTTCTCTCTGTCATAGCATCCACCAGTGTGCAGCACAGGCCAGCATGGGACATTCCAGCAGATTTCTATAGCAGTTACTCATGCCAACACACAAACTTCTCAAGTCTTAAGTACAATGCCCTATAGAACAGACATCGTCTGCTCAAGATCACTAGGTTCTCAATTACAGAGAACGGAGCAGGCAAACAGGGCATGGCATGGCACTTTGCAAGAAGGGCATGCACAGAAAGTGCAGTTTCTCTATCACCTCAAGAGGTGAGCCTGATTAGTGGTCTTCCCCCTTCCAGAAGAAACCTATGGTTTCCACTCTCCAGAAAGCAGTTGCTGGAAGGCATGTGGTGACCCAGACAAAGCTCCCATGTAAACATACCACTGTCCAGGTCTCATGTTGCAGAGAGTGCCACAGTCTAGCATTGGTAGTGGAGGACAGCAGAGACGGCACCTGCTTTTGGTGGGACCAGGTAGATGATCTGCTCAGCCTGGTGGCAGAGCTGAAAGAGGAAGTAGAAAGGTTAAGGAGTATCAGGGAGTGTGAGAGGGAGATAGACTTGTGGGGCTACTCTCTACCATCCTTGAGACAAATGGACACATTACTTAAAAGATGGTGAAATGGAAACAGGTTCCTGCTTGGGGCAGCAGACAAATCTGCTCCTGGCCTCCCTTGCCTTCCCAGGTGCCCTTACATAACACATATGAGGCTCTGGAACTTGAGGGCCGAATGCCGTGATGATTTTTTGCCTTATTTTTAATATACCTTTTATATATTCTCTATTCTTAGCATACATATTTGTAATTTTTTAGCCTGCTATTGTAGCTTAGTTCCAGTATTCTGCTAGACAGGAAGACCAAACATCCTAAAGGCCTCTCCACTAGAGGCCGGAAGCCCCTATGCTATCTAGGTTCTCTATAGAAACCAAGGTTTCAACCAAGGCTGTCCCAGCTCTCTGGGGCATATTTTGTAAGCAGGGTTCAAGCCTCATCTGAGGGGGGGGGACAGACTTTAGAAGAGGGGGACATTACATCATTTATTAAGCTTCTTTTTGGGGAATCCTTGTCAGATATGCTAATTTGCAAGGTCTATAAAAAGTGTATACGCATTACACGGTGTGTGCATTTCAGCATTTTCCACCTTGACGAGTTGTGCACCATAGGATCCTCTTAAATACCGAGGTAAAACCCTTTTATCCCTTTAACCATGTCTGTCTCATAATTCTAGGACCAGAGAAAAGGCATCTGTTTTCTGGCACCCCAAATGGTACGGGCAAGGAACTCCCAAATACAGTTTTAGGATTAACAACTTGCCTCATCTCCCCCTGCCGACACATTATGGGGGCTGAGTGGTGGTCTGGGAACTACAAATCTGGGAGGTTCAAAAAGGACCTAACACAGAAGAAAGGAGGTATGATAAAGGGAGTGGTATTATTGCTAGCAATCCAGGGGAGATCTCCAGGGGGTCTGGCAGGGCGGGTGCATGGCCGGGGGGGCCCGTAAGGGGGGGAACTTTCATTCATTTAACCCCCGTTCCCACGCAGAAGCTGTGGACAGGGTGGGGGGCGCCTCCCATTTTCATCCACACAGCCTGAAGGCTGTAGCTGTGCAGCCCAGCCTGTGGCTCAGAGGCTTGAGGTGCTGGTGTTTCAGTTGCCAAGGCTGGTGGTTCCATACGCAGCAAGGGAGGTTTTTGCACGTGTGCTCTTTTCGCTTTTTTTATAGTCTACTTCTTACACTAGCAGTTCTGGCTAAATGCTATAGCTCATAGCACAGGTAGCTCGCCTGGAATGTGGGAAGTACAGGTTCGAATTCCTGGTTGGACTCTGGGCTGGTAGCTCTTTTTCTGGCGTTTTTCTTCCTGTTTATAAATAGAACATGGGGTGTATATCTTCCACCAAAAGCACGCAGATATCCCGTGATTCCCCATTGGATCTAATATTAAAATATTGGCAGTTCCTAACAGGGAGGAGAACCCCTCTTATCATGGGAGAGTTGATTAGGCTTTCAACACTAGTATGGCCAGTGATAGAATTAAGAGGGGGAGGGAGTTGGCCTTGCTTTGGAAGCCTAGAAAATGAATTAATTACAGAATTATTATTAGAACTTTGATTACAAGACAGATTTGATGAATTGAGATACTCAGAACTGTTTTCTATATTTTTAAACAGAGAAGAGGCACGCGAACATGAAAAAAACTCTTTTGAATTGGTCTTGAGGGGGAGGGAAAGGGATAAAGAAAAAGATCCTTTGGCTAATCCGGCCTAGACTGATGAGACAGACATGACGGACGTAGATATGGTGGCGCCCACTCTATGGGGAGGGGGCTCACCCCCCTTGCTGCCACCATTGCCACCTGCACTGGTGGGGGTGGGGGACAGGGGACTGCTGCCACCCCATCGCCACTGCCGCCGGCTGCTCCGAAGCTGGGGGTGGGGGCGGCCTCATCCCTGCCCCTGAATGCCCCTGATGACATCGGGGTGGAAGCAGGGTGATGCCTTAGGATATTAGCTTCTATATTTTTCATGTATCTGTAATTTTAGTGTATAACTCTGGACTCCATATAGGGTTCTAAAGCTCCTGTTCTCAGCATTTTAAGACAAAACAATTCCTCTAAGCTTGGAATCCAAGGACACCTTATTGTCTCAGGCCCCAAGATATGTAAACAATAGTGAATTGGGGGGAGCAAACTTGGAGTAATTGACATCATTACCTGAAGCTATAATTTGAGGATTAAAGCTTGATATGTAAATGGACAGAAATTATAAAGTATGAAAAACTTGTGACTTGCTGTCCATTTTGGGTGTAGCCCCTCACCTGGGCTTTGTCTGCCCTAAATGCACCTTGAAAGCCCTTCAATAAATTTAACTGCTTTTTATCCTTGTTGGAGGGTAGAATTTGTTCCTTTTGTTTTTTTTCTCTTCGGGAATTTTTGTCCCATCTGTTGCTAAGACACTTTAACTCTCGGTACTAAAGAGAGACAAAAGAAGTTACCAAGCTCAGGGGAGGAGGGCACCTGGCTTCATTCCTCCTGTCCCAGGGTTTCTCTGGGGGGAGGAGAAATATCAGGAGGACCTGGGCTAAAAAAAGAGAGTTGGAGGCAGCCCCTCGCTCTCTTGCTTCCAGGGCACCAGAGGAGACAGCTGAGCTTCCACAGCTAGGAGAGAGTTCTCTGTGACCACCAGAGCCCAGCATCTGCATTTCTTCCTTACTGGGTGAGCTTTCATGTGTAAGAGCAGCCGTTTTAACTGGGACTTTTTATTAACACCAAATTTGACTGGGGAGGATCTTTACCATCCACTTGGGTACTTCAGGGGAAACCTAGGGTCCCTTCCCCCTACGGCAGAGTCCGGCTGCCACTTCCTAGCCCTGCAACATTCCTGCCACTGACCGGATTCCTTTTCTGCTACACTGTGGCCCTGCATCCCCCGCCCGCCCGAACAGACCACGGCTTCTGCCACATCTGCAGAGTTTCTGCCACCTTTTGCTTGCTGCCCTGGGTGAGCAAGACCTGCTGCTCAAGCTCGCTAATCTGAGCTCCCTGATGCGCTCCATCCTGCTGTCCAGCCCGCCCGCCCACCAATATCCAAGTGAGACAAGGAGCTTACCTCGCGCCATAGCACCACCTGCAGCCGCGTGGTAGTCATTGCATGTGCCCTGCACGGCTGGGAGTTCAACGGCGCCCCTGCTGGCTGTGACTGTAACTGCACCAAACGTGAATCTGCCTGGCAGCCCAGAGAAAGCTGCCACCGAGTTTTCTGGTTTTTGTTTGTTGTTGCTACTGTTGCTTGTTTGCTTCGTTATAGATACTCGTAAAGAACTGTCATTCCTTTTCCCATATCTTTGCCTGAAAGCCCTTGATTTCAAAGTTATAATAATTTGGAGGGAAGTGGGGGGGGTCATATTCTTTATTCTAAGGGAAGTTCCCACCTTCTTTAACAGACACCTGTCTTTCAAACCAAGACAATCCTCTTAACTTTGTCTAGCCTCTGTTTAGGTAAGCCCAAGGCATCAAGGGGCAGGCTTACCACCACCCCCCCAGCCACCCCAAAGGTGGGGACAGGTCGGAGATGGAGGCAGGCTTCCCACCGCCCCCAACTCCTCTGGGAAGCGCCAGGGCTAAGGGAGCAGCAGCCCTTGATCAGTGCCTGGCTGATGCAACACCTAGTATCAGCAAAACAGCCCTGCTTAAAAGCGAGCAGGGTGACTCCAATAGAGACATCTCCTCCGAGGATGAGACCAAGGCCAAAGCTACAGCAGTCTCAGGGGCCAGTAGAAAAAGGGGTCGTCCTCCTCCTCTAGACAATGATCAGTGTGCTATCTGCAAGAAAATAAGGCACTGGAAGAACGAGTGTCTGAAAAAGATGGCCCCAGTTCCTGAATTATCTGTGAGTGGGGACTGATGGGGACTGAAGGCATTATCCACCCCAACAAAGCCTTCAGTTATAGTTAAGCTGGGGAAAGATAATGTTGAATTTCTGGTAGATACAGGGGCAACATATTCTGTGTTAGATACTTTAAAAGGGAAACTGAGTCAAGATACTGTAGATGTGATTGGTTATAGAAACAAGGCCTTTCTTTCAACCGTTAAAATTTAAACTGGGAAAACACTGGGTGACTCACCAATTCCTATATATGCCAAATTCCCCAAAGCCATTATTGGGTAGAGATTTCTTGGAGAAATTAGAAGCGGAAATTAAATTTTCCAAAGAAGGGAAGGTGAATGTTATAATTCCGTAATTTAAATTTGTTGAAGCAGCTGCCATCCTCATACAGGAGTGTTATGGAGAAATTCCCAAAGAAGTTGAAGATTGCTGTCATTCCAATAGTGTGGGCCAATGATTTTCCCAGGAGACCCAAAAGAGCTGAACCTGTGAGTATTACACTCAAAGTAGGGGATACACCAGTGAGGCAAAACCAATGCCCTCTGAAATTAGAAGGCCGTAGAGGATTAGCACCTATAATTGAAAAGTTCCTTCAATTTGGGTTATTAGTGGAGTGCAAATCTAGATACAACACACCCCTCCTGCCAGTAAAGAAAGCTGATGGTAAGAGTTATTGATTAGTGCAGGATTTAAGGGAAATTAACAAAATCACAGAGGAAATGCATTCAATTGTTGCAAACACCTACACTCTTTTGATCACACTAACAGATGAACTAGGGTGGTTCACAGTTTTACATCTCAAGAATGCCTTTTTCTGCATTCCTGTGCACAAGAATGGCCAAGAACTCTTTGCCTTTGAGTGGGAAAATCCTGAGACAGGGAGGAAGACCCAGCTCACCTCAACAGTTTTACCCCAGGGATTCAAAAACAGCCCAAAAATATTTGGAAACCAGATAACAAAGAAACTGGAGGACTGGAGAAGACAAGAACCAGGGGGGGCTATTCTTCAATATGTTGATGACATCTTAATTGCAGCCAAAATGTGAGATGACTGCATCCAGCTCACTATAAGTCTGTTTAGCTTTCTGGGTTTAAGTGGGTATTGAGTCTTGAAAGAGAAGGCACAGGTTGCCAGGGAAACAGTGGTTTACTTGGGGCTAGAAATTTTCCATGGACATCAACAACTCAGCAGAGAATGGAAAGAAGCCATCTGCTGTCCTCCAGAGCCCCACACTGTGAGAGAGATGCGAGCCTTCCTGGCAATGGTAGGTTGGTGTCATTTATGGATATCTAACTACAGACTACTGATAAAACTTCTGTATGGAGCACTTAAAGCAGCTGAACAGAGAACCATCAAGTGGACAGAGAGTACAAGGGCTGCATTTAAACAGCAAAAATGTTTCTTGATGTCAGCCCTAGCTCTGGGACTGCTGGACTTAACTAAGCCTCTTGAACTTTTTACATGTGAGCAACTGAACATTGCTCTGGGGGTACTGACGCAGCACCTTGAAGACCAGTGAAAGGCTGTGGCCTACTTTTCAAAACAACTAGACAATGTTAGCCAAGAGTGGTCTGGGTGTTGAAAAGCTGTGGTGGCTACTGTCATCCTAATACAGGAGACTTGCAAATTCACCCTTGGGCGGCACATTGTCATGTATGTACACCACACAGTGATATCCGTGCTGGAACAAAAGGGGGGACACTGGCTATCCCCTAGCAGAATGCTTAAATATCAATTTGTGTTGTTGGAACAGGATGATGTTACCCTAAAAACATCTGTTGTAAACCCTGCAATGTTTTTGCCATTTACATTAATTGACAATGTGCCTGAGCATGACTGTTTATAGACAGTAGAGGAGACTTACTCCAGCAGACCAGACCTGAAGGACGTGCCGCTGGAGAATCCAGATTGTGAACTGTATACCGATGGAAGCAGCTTCATGAGAAATTGTAAGCGAATGACAGGGTACACAGTAGCCACTACAGATAAAGTAATTGAGTCAAATGCCTTGCCATCAGATGTATCATCACAGAAAGCTAAACTTATTGCACTGACCAGAGCTCTAGAACTGAGCGAGGGAAAGTTGAACATATGGACTGATTCCAAATATGCCTTCAGTGTTGTTCATGCCCACGGAGCTATTTGGAAGGAGTGAGGCCTGCTAACTGCTCAAGGTAATGAAATTAGGCATGCTGAACAGATCCTTGCACTCCTGCAGAGTATTTGGAAGCCTACAGAAGTAGCTATCATGCATTACAGAGGTTATCAAAAAGGGAAAACAACCCCTGAAGTGGGAAAACGCTTTGCTGATGAAACAGCAAGAGGGATTAGCAGAAAAAGACATTCTTGCAGTAGTACCTCAGAAAGAAATAGATTTGTCAGAATTTACCCCAAAATACAATCAGAGGGATCACAAATTAAGTTTCTTAAGGCTGAAATTAAAGAAGGTGGGTGGGCTGTTACCCTGATAGGACAGGTTGTAGTTCCACCCCTGCTCCTTCAAGAAATAGAGCAACGGGAGCATTAGAGTACCCATTGGGGAACAGAACATCTTTTAAAACATCTGAGGAAGGTAGTGATAGGGAGAGGAATGACTGATACTGTACCATCTATAACAAGGAAGTGTGAAACCTGTTGTAGAAACAGTCTTGACACAAGCAAGAAAGTAGCTTTAGGGGTAACAAAACCAGCAGAACTCCCCGGAGATTACTGGCAAGTAGATTTTGCTGAGATGCCATGTAAGGAGGGATACAAATATGTACTGGTATTGGTTGATACCTTCAGCAGATGGTCTGAAGCTTACCCCTGTCGCACCAACACAGCAAAAGAGGTGGTGAAATCGTTGCTCAATCATATAATGTCAAGGTTTGTGGTTCCCTTGGGAATGTCATCAGATAGGGTACCATAGTTAGTTGCAAGGGTGGTCAGGGATGTCAGCAGGATTCTGGGACTTACTTGGGACCTGCATACACCATACAGGCCCCAAGCAAGTAGCCAAGTTGAACGTATGAATGGAACCCTTGAAACCCAGATTAGTAAAATCTGTCAAGAAACATCTATGACATGGGTTCAGGCCTTGCCTATAGCCTTACTGAGGGTCTGCATGCAACCAAGGCAGAGGGACAACATAAGTCCCTATGAAATATTATATGGCAGGCCATATCAGGTTCCACATATCCCCAGGAAAATTCATATGAAGGGTAGAAATGATTTACAGAAGTACTTAATGGCTTGGAGTTCCACTTTGCAGAAGCTTCACAGATTCATGGTGTTATCCAAAGCCATAGGATTGGACACACCTTCTCATCCATTCCAGCCTAGAGACTGGGTCTATATCAAATGGTGAGACAGTGAGCCCTTACAAGCTAAGTGGAAGGGACCATTCCAAATTTTGCTGACGACCCTTACTGCACTCAAGGTTTCTGGCAAGGGACTGATGATCCACTACTCAAGAGTTAAGAAGGCTTCTGCTCTTGAAACCATCGAGAAAACAGAGACTGATGCAAATCAGGATTGTCGGTGATTGATACAGGTACTGAGCATGGTTCATGCAAAGTCCGATTTATTGTACAGAGCATGTCTTTTTATACTGTTACAAACTATAGCTTAGCCGTTACAAGAACTTTGGCTTCCAGGGTTACATGTTTTACTTTTCTTATGGGCTACTGATTACCATCATCTCACTCAACCTCTCCTGCTAATCACTTAGGCATAAGGTAAATAAAAACTTGTCTTACTCTCTGTCTCAGCCTCTGCCAGGGGCGATTCAGCTTATCTCTCTTAATGATTCACATTAACTGATAACAAAAGACCTCTATAGCTGCCAGACCCCACAGCTCCACCCTGAACTCTCACACAGGATTATATGGTTTAAATTGTCCTTTACATGTCTGTTGTCCACCCAATTGGTAATCATGACTCAGGGTTGGCTCCATGATTTGCATGGGACTGTAGTCCAAAATGTATCTGTCCAGAAATAACACCTTAAAATTTGACCATATCTTTTACACCCTCATTTCATGGTTACCAAACTGGGAATGGATAACAGAAACATTCATTATAGTTGTAGTTCTAGTCATCATCTGTGTGATAGCCAGTGGAATAGCCGGTTATGTAAACCGGTGCTGTGGTTAATGCAACGTAGAGACTAGACAAGGTAGAGTCTTATGTCGGGGTTTGACCCCGACTAAATGCCAGGCACCTCAAGTCTCTCTTGCAGCAAAAAAAAAAAAAAAAAAAAAAACCTGTAAAAAACCCCCCCACACTAATCTCATGAGTTAAATGAGATAGGACACTGGTAGGAGGACCCACAGAAGAAAAAGGGCAGACAGGCTCCAAACTTAAAGTTGCAAAAAGTGATTTAATTACTTAACAGAGTTGGAGGATAAATGCAAGGCAAAAATAAACTTTTCATACACTATTTTGTTAACTCACTCCCTCCCTCTTACAAACTCATTTTTATTCGCCCCCTTTCCTCTTTTAAACCAAAAAGCTCGGGTAGGGAGGCAGGGTGTAAGGTATTTTCTCAGTCCACAGAGCAGGTCCATAAATCTATTCATCAGTACAATTCTTCTACTACAAATACTCTTTATCTCTACTTATCTCTCTCTCTGTCTCCAGACAGTTTTTCTGCTCTCACCCCCAACTTCTTAAGAAGCAGTCTCTCTGCTCACCCCCTTTCCCTCTTTCCAAACCAACAACACAGGCAGGGGGCAGGGTGGGGGGTTTTTTGGTCAGTCTATCAGGAAGAGGGGGTTCTCTACTTAGCCACAGGGTCCCTCCCATGAGAGACAGTCCTCTGGGAACTTCTTTGGCATGGGTCCAATCTCACAAACAACATCCCACCCGAATTCTGCTACAATATGAGTCTCTTTGTCCATAGGGTGCTGTGCAGACTCTCCCGAGTCGAGCCCAGGCTAGGCTGCTTCCATGCCAGGAGCAAGGCCTTTCTCTCCTTTGCAAGGCCTTTGCAGTTTTAACTCTTTAGATGAGACTCCCTCCAGTTCCCAGTTTTTGTCAGGCATCCACCTGCTCTTCTGACGTGGGCTGTGGGTAAATTTCTGCACTCTTGTAGACTCCATGGGCTACAGAGGGACCTCCTGCTCCCCCATGGCCTTCAGCACAGCTAGCAGAGAGTTTTCAGCTCCAGCACCTGGAGCACCTCCTCCCCCACCTTCTTCACTGACCTTGGCGTCTCCATGCTGTTCTCCCTTCACATATTTTTACATCCTCCTCCTCCTCCAACTACAAAGAAGTGCGTGCCTACCTTGTTTTGATTTCTTCTTAAATATGTTTTCACAGAGGCGTAACTAGCACCTCTAATTGGCCCAAACTTGGCCGGCAGCATGTCCATCACTCTCAGAGCCATCAGAGATTGGCTCTGCTGGACTTGATGTAAAAATTTCCAGAACTTTCACTCAGGACACGCAGGAGCCATCTTTGTGCCACTCCCCACCCCTCAGAAACCTCCCCAGGCCTACCACAACAGCTTCTGAGGGGTCCAAATTTCTCCTAGATGTTAAAAAATACTTTACTGATGTTTTGGGCCAATCAAAACCACCACATCTTGTTAGTCTCTAAAAAAGGGGCAATGATGCCATGATGTGTAGTGTATGGAATGAGAATCACTCGCTGTATGCGACATGAATTCTGTCTTTATTACAGAGCCAAACAGTAGATATAATTTTCAGCGTGAGAAGTTGTCTCTTAGTTGTTTTCTCAGCCTTTCACAATTCCTCAATACATCTTGCCAGGTTTGACAGCTTGCTTATTCTTCCCAGGGGAGAAAAAGAAGCCTGCTTATCTGCTTCAAATTCTGTGCTGATCAATACTTTTCGGCATCTGGTCCTTCCAATTGTCGTGGGATCTTGGGGGCCTCTTCCTCTGCAATTCCACATCTCCCCCTTCTGTTTTTATTGAGGTCATAGATAAAGCTAAGGAAACCATGACTTGTTTTTGTGTACTTTCAACATTCTTAACTATGTTGAAAAGGACAAGATAGAATTAAAAAGGATATTACTGCCAAACAACCTAGTCTGATGAAAACCCAAACTCGTAAATTTACTCCAGAGAGCCAATTTTTCAGATTCAGCCACGAGAGATAATTTTTTAGGTCTGTCAACACCTTTTGTTCATCCAGAGCTTGCGAAGCTCTGAGTTGATTTTTTAATTGAGTGTGAAGTGAAGGAATACTTTGTGGTAAGGTTTTGTCAAATGCCCCTGGAGATATCTTTTGACTGTCTCCCAATTCTGTTCCGTTGCATTCCACAGAAGAGGCATTACACACAGAGAATTATGAATATGTTCCCAGTCACAGGGAAGGGATAGGCAAGATTTTTGGGCCTCTACTCTTTCACCTACCCATAAAAGCACACTTTCTAAGTGTCTTGGTTTGAAAACAAACCAGTGGGAGATCACAAGTCAAGACTGAAATTAAAAATAAGTGAAATAATACAAGGAAAAGCACTGACAAAGTCAGATACAACCTAACACCCTGTTAGGGTGGTAGTAGCAGCCCAACTGAAGTAGTCCAGTTGAAGCGGTGATCCTGTGAAGGTCTAGTCTCCAGCTGAAGATCCAGTGGTAGCTCTCGTCCTCTGGGAACCCAGTAGACAGGGCTAGCTCAGGCAGTTCCAAGGCCAGGTTATATCCAGGTGGGAACACCTGGTTCCTCCCTCCTGGGCAGAGCATCCCACAATGGGATGAGATAAGTCCATGAGTCACACGGTGGGTCCCTGATGGCCCATTGCCTGTCATCCGGGGTGGGTCATTAGCAAGTGATAATAGCTAACGGATGGCCCATTGCCTGTCATCCGGAGTGGGTGATAGCAGCTAATGGCCCACAGCTGGTGGTAATAGAATACTTAACTACATCAATATTGCAACCTAGGACACTAAGGTGTCTAATCTGGCCATTATTTCTTGATCAATTTGTTCTTGTGTTTGTAATTCTTGTGTAATATTAGTTAAAGTTTGTCCCACGGTATGGGCAGTTTGAATTGAATTTGTCAAGGCTGCAACAGCCACAGAGGCTGCGGTTAACATTATTATGGCAGAAACAATAGCAAAAATTAGCCAACCCAGAAATTTGCAAACTCGTTTCTTACTCTTTTGGATTTCTTTTTGGACAAGTAGGGATAATTGTGAAATGCTGTCTTGTCCTTCCTAGGTTCGAGTCAGATCTATAGGTACCCAGATTTCAGGTCTTTTATATAGAAGAAGGACAGAATAATTATGCATATCATCATAGGTTACACATGATTTAAAAATAAAAGGGTTGGTGGATAAAAAATACAAACTTTTTCTATAATCTATTGAAAAGTTGTTAGCTAAAGCAAAAACATACAGGTTTGAAGTAGAAGTCATTAGTAATTCATCCTGTAGCAGTGTTAGATTGGCAATTGTGGCATTCTTATCCATTTTTACCTGCTATTACCAAAAGCTAATTACCAAAAGCAGGTAACAACATTTTCCATAAATGTTAAGAACACGGGAGTGAATATTGTCTAAATAATATTGAATTAACGACCTAGCCATTCCTCCATCATGCCAAACAATGCTGCTGTTTGCCTTCTGGTTCAGGAGAATGGTTGTATTAGTCCCATTTTCTATAAAGATACCATGTGGACCTGTGGTGGTTTTGATTGGCCCGAAACATCAGTAAAGTATTTTTAACATCTAGGAGAAATTTGGACCCCTCAGAAGCTGTTGTGGTAGGCCTGGGGAGGTATCTGAGGGGTGGGGAGTGGCACAAAGATGGCTCCTGCGTGTCCTGAGTGAAAGTTCTGGAAATTTTTACATCAAGTCCAGCAGAGCCAATCTCTGATGGCTCTGAGAGTGATGGACGTGCTGCCGGCCAAGTTTGGGCCAATTAGAGGTGCTAGTTACGCCTCTGTGAAAACATATTTAAGAAGAAATCAAAACAAGGTAGGCACGCACTTCTTTCACTTCTTTGTAGTTAGAGGAGGAAGAGGTGGAGGTGAAAATATATGAGGGAGAACAGCATGGAGACGCCAAGGTCAGTGAAGAAGGTGAGAGAGGAGGTGCTCCCAGTGCCGGAAATAAAAACTCTCTGCTAGCCGTAATGAAGGCCATGGAGGGGCAGGAGGTCCCCTGCAGCCCATGGAGTCTACAAGAGTGCAGAAATCCACCCACAGCTCATGCCAGAGGAGCAGGTAGATGCCTGGAAGAGACTGTGAACCAGTGAGAGTCTCATCTAAAGAGTTAAAACTGCAAAGGCCTTGCAAAGGAGAGAAAAGCCTTGCTCCTGGCATGGAAGCAGCCTAGCCTGGGCTTGGGAGAGTCTGCACAGCACCCTATGGACAAAAAGACTCATGTTACAGCAGAATTCGGGCGGGATGTTGCTCGTGAGATTGGACCCATGCCAAAGAAGTTCCCAGAGAACTGTCTCTCATAAGAAAGACCCCTGGCTAAGTAGAGAACCCCCTCTCCCTGATTAAACTGACCAGAAAACCCCTCTCACCCTGCCCCCTGTCTGTGTTGCTAGTCTGGAAAGAGGGAAGGGGGGTGAGTGGACTGCTTCTTAAGAGGGTGGGGGGTGAGAGCAGGAAAACTGTCTTGAGAGAGAGAGATAAGTAGAGATAGAGCGTATTTGTAGTGAAAGAATTGTAGTGACAAATAGATTTAAAAATCTGCTCTGTGGACTGACAGAATGCCCCACACCCTGCCCCCTACCTGGGTTTGGTAATTATAAAAGAAGAAAGGAGGTGAACACTATAGATTCTTAAGAAGGAGGGGGGGGTTTGAACAAAAAACTGTATAGAAAGTTTATTTTTGCTTTGCATTTATCCTCCAGCTCTGTTAAGTAATTAAATCACTCTTTTGCGACTTTAAGCTTGGAGCCTGGTTGCCCGCTTTTCGTGCATCCTCCTGGCAATGTCCTATCTCAAACCATGACAGGACCCCAATCAATTATTTTTCCATGCTTTAAGAAGTGGTGTTGTGGCTATTGTCCTATGCATGATGTCCGTTCAAAATGCTGTATATTGGAAATGGGTGTAAAATGACATTTGGGAAAAGGAGGTGGGGTGGTATCCACAGAGTTGTTAGAGACAGACAGAATGGCTGGTAATGTAATAGCAGGCAACTTTTTTGCAGTCTCTGAGTGTACATATATTAAATATAGTTGCATAGAAAAGTTAGCACAGGGTAAGGGTAAAAGGGTACTTATTTGATTCCACATTAAGCATATAGGCAGTAAATCAGTAACATAAATAGCATTGCTAATATACGTATCTCCAACATCCTGATCTAGGGGAGGAAACCAAGTTCTTCCTGCCCATTTGTATTGGTTTGAAAACAAACCAGGGGGAGATCACAAGTCTGGTTTAAAATTTAATAGGAAAAATTAAAAATAAGTGCAATAATAGAAGGAAAAGCACTGACAAAGTCAGATACAACCTGACACCCTGTTAGGGTGGTAGTAGTAGTCCAAATGAAGTAGCTTAGTTGAAGCCATGATCCTGGGGAAGGTTTGGTCTCCAGCTAAAAGATCCAGTAGCAGCTCTTGTCCTCTGGGAACCCAGTAGACAGAGCTGCCTTGGGCAGTTCCAAGGCCAGGTTATATCCAGGTGGAAATGCTTGGCTCCTCCCTCCTGGGTGGAGCATCTCACAATAGGATGAGATAAGTCCATGAGTCATGTGGTGGGTCTTTGATGGCCCATTGTCTGTTATCAGGGGTGGGTCATTAGCAGGAGATAACAGCTAATGGCCCACAGCTGGTGGTAATAGAATACTGAATACATCTATATTGTAACCTAGGACACCACTGCGTTCCATTGTTGCTGAGGGGGGACTCTGGATCCCACCAGGTCAGAGGTCAGAACAGTGGTGGCTCGAGAATGTGTGCCTGGTAGATTCCTCCTTCCACCACTTGATGGCAATATAGCAGTAGAAAAAGGACAGAATTATTTTTGTCGTCCTTGGCTTGGTTTGATATACCTCGCTGGCTGCTAATATGCACCTCTAGGTAAAGAGACACACTCATAACCTCTCCCCCAAGCTAACAGTGGAACTGGACCTTTCCACTGACCACTATGTACGTCCTTGTACATAATTTCTGGGTGAACTGCTCCATCAGCGGTCTGACCTAGGCATCTCTGATGTGCTGCCAAATCATCTCTAGTGGAGAGATTCAGAAAATTTAAAACATAGGTTGCCTTGTCGAGCTGCTCCTGAGGGAGCATACCTACTGGGTTCCCCCTTTTTTGTTTCTGCAGCATGTTTTTCAATGTATAATGTGCCCTCTCCACTATGGCTTGTCCTGTTGGAGAATGGGCAATACCTGTGACAAGTTTGATATCCCAATGTGGAAAAATTCTTGTGTTTTATGAGATGTATATGCGGGTCTATTATCTCTTTTTATCTGTTGAGGGACCCCGCCCTTGTGACAAAAGCATGTAGCCAGTGTCTAGTGGCATCTCTGGATTTCTCTCCTTTGTGTGCTGTTGCTTCTATAAAACCTGAAAAGGTGTCAATGGAAACATGGACATATTTAAAAGTCCCAAAGCTCGATATGTGTGTCACATCTGTTTGCCAAATGTCATTAGGTTTCAACCCTTGTGGGTTTGTACCTAATGTTTGCGGCAAAGAAAGAGTTTGCTGACATTGTGAGCATGTATTTACTATATCTCATGCTTGTGGCAGAGTTAAATTAAATTGTTTGGCTAGTGCTTGAGCATTCTGATGATAGAAATCATGAGAAAGTTTTGCCTGCTCTATTTTTTGAGGTATAGTAGCTGTTATAGCAAGGGCATCTGTTTTCATGTTACCTTCCACTATAGGTCCAGGCAGAGTGGTGTGGGACCTAAGGTGCAGAATGTAATACTTATGAGGCCTGTGAAGTAAAAGGTTGTACAACGTGATTAATAATACAAAAAGATTTATGTTAGAGACTTCCTTCAGGAATGAGTGTTCAATTCTCTCGAGGATTCCTGTAACATAAAGAGAATCACAAACAACATTAATAGGTTGCTCTGAGAAGAGACAAAATGCCTCTACCACTGCTGTCAGCTTGACCAGCTGGGTGGATCCAGGTTGAAAGCTTATCGAATGTTCCCATTGTCCCGTGTTGTTTTTCCACAGGGTCATTGCTTTGTGTGTTTTTCCTGACCTATCACTGAAAATAGTTTTTGAATCAGGGATAGACATCTTTGACTGCAGTCTCTGTAGCTTAAAGGAGAGTTCCTGGAAGGGTTTGTTATGCATAGGAGACAGGAGTTTTATGAGTTTCTGCTGTTTGCTCAGGCTTTTAGCAACAGGCAGTAACTCTTATTAGGGTGGCTAGCACCCCAAGACTCAGTCTTGTTTGCAAGGTCCTTTAATAATGGCCGATTAAGTCTATTATTATATAAATTATCATTTATTAGACACAGAAAATGACAGACATAAAAACTAGAACAAACTACATATTATACGGGAATAAAATGATTGCAAACTACGAGTAGCTAAATTGAAATTATGAAAAGGTACCTATTCTTATTAACAGCTAGCAAGAATAATATAACTTAGGAACCAAATGTATCTTACCAGGCGATTGGTGGTGCAGTATACTTTGGAATCCTTTCACCCAATTCCCAGGAAAGTAAACACAGAGCCTGCGTCCAGACTCTGGGGAGAAGCTCCTTGCACATCTTCAGAGTGTGTGTAGGAAACCTCTGCTTTTGGGATATTTTTCATGAGGTTTTATAGGTGTAAAAGCGTGCCTTTCGGTCACGTATTCATTTCTTTGTTTCTCTTTTCACATCCTCTCTCCATACTAAAATATGAATTCAGGGTTAGAGGTCTCAGACCTTTGGGCACCACGAGATAACCTCCTGCTGGGCTTCTGATCCCACTGGAGTTATCTGTGTTCTGCCACGAAGCAGAAGGAGAGAGGGGAGGGGGAGGACATCCTGCCACAGGGTTGTAGCAGAATATGACGGGGCACTGAATGAGCAAATTTTCCATTATAATCAGCCAATGCAATTTGAAATGAGAGTAAGTCCCTGAATAGGTTTTCTAATTCTGTAGCAGTAATAGGAAGATGTATAATTGCTGGATCACATCCTGACAGAGTCTGGCATAGAAGCTGTCCTGTCGACAGCAGTCAAATAACCATCTCAACTTGAGTGGTTATAGTTTTTGTGAAGGTATATGGTAGAAAAATCTGTTCTTATAGCCAGAGACGATGTTCATCACATTGACCAATGAGAGCCTAAGGTTGAAAAGATTGCAGAATTAGGAATAGCAGCAAAGGCAAATTCGGTTTCTGACGTGTGGCAAAGGATTTATTGATTTTGTCACTTACATGTGCCAAAGCCTCTCAGGCAGTCTTTTTTAACTACCTAAGGGAAGAAAGATCTAGGTCCCCTTTTAACAATTGAAACAAACGGGATAATTCTTCTGTGGTGATTCAAGGAAAGGGTGAATCCAAATAATAGTGCCCAGTAACTTTTGCAAGTCATTCAATGTGCGTATGTCAGTTTTTAAAGTTACTGGCTGTGGGGTGACTGTTCTTTCTAGTAATTTAAAGCCCAAATATTTCCAAGGAGGTTCTGTTTGGATTTTTTCTGTGGCTACACATAAGCCTCTGCTGGCAAGCATTATTTTTAAAGCAGCAAGACGGTCCTTCAACAGTAAAGAACTGTCAGAAGCGATTAAAATATCATCCACGTAGTGATACAGCAAAACAGATGGATATTTTATCCATACTGATTGTATTGCTGAGTGAGTGACAAATTGACAGATAGTAGGACTGTTTTTCATACCTTGAAGTAGCATGGCCCACTGGTATTGTTCCATGGGAGCCTTATGATTGACAGATGGTAAAGAAAAGGCAAACTTGGACACATCATCTGGATGTAAAGGAATTATAAAGAAGCAGTCTTTTAAATAAATTATTGCTAATTCCCAGTGTTCTGGAATCATTGTAGGGTTAGGTATTCCCTGTTGTAATTGTCCCGTAGGTGACATTACCACATTAACTGCCCTGAGATCCTTTAAATGCCTCCACTTTCCTGATTTCTTAGGGATAACAATAATAGGTGTATTCCATGGGCTGATGAAAGGGACTATGTTGCCCAAATTTAGTTGCTCTTGTATAAGAATTCGGGCCTGGTGAAGCCTCACTGCTGTGAGGGGCCACTGCCTGACCCAAACAAGTTTACTTGTGAGCCAAGTCAGTTTGAGAAGTGGCTTTTCATCGGTGGCCCCTATTAAAAATGTGTTGAAATGACCAAACCCCATTGCATCATCAGATCTCATCCCCACAGAGTGCCCGGGATCGGGAATACATACGGCCGCAAGGTGGCAATCTTGCTATCTGGACCGATGATCTGCAGCTCTTTTGCTGATTGCTAAGGTACCTGCTGTCCTCCGACTCCCCGTGACAATCGCCGTAGAAGGTACCAGAGGCCACTCGGGGGGCCATTTCTTTTGTGCTATGATAGATACATCAGCTCCGGTATCGACCAGTCTTAGAGCCTATTTGACAAGTGAGTAATGGCTGTTGTACCCCTATGATTTTTTACCAAAATATTTGCAGGGTACCTGTGCTCCCTAATCCTCCTGCATTTTGTTGCTGTTGTAGGATCAGTTCTGAGCAGAGAATTGCTGGCAGCAGTATTAATTGTGCCAATTGGCTTCCTTGTGGCACTGTACAGGGAGGATTGGGTGTCCAAGCCATGATTTTGATTTCTCCTTTATAATCTGCATTGATGATTCCTGGTAATATAAACAATCCTGTTCTGGTGGTTGAACAGAGGTATCATTTAGGACTGTGGTAGCGCTGATGGCCAAGTCCAAGCTGGCAGTCCCTCGGGTGCCCCTTGCAAGATTTGTGCTTGCATTAGCATCTGATTGAGTGGGGTCCCATTGGATTGGGGGGCACCAGACCTCACACCCCCTTTCAATTTTCCCTGCTTTGGGAGGGGGTTCCCAGATTTATCAAACTTTGACTGGCACTGGTTTCCCCAGTGAAACCCCTTTTTGCATTGAGGGCAAGGTGTATTACGTTTTTTATTGTCCTTTTGTTCCTTTGGACACTGTTTTCTAATGTGGGCCTCTTCTCTACATTCAAAGCACTTAACAGCTGCTCTGGCCGCTTGCAGCTGTTGGGCTAAGGCAGTAGCAATAAGTTCTGCTTTGAATTGATCCAAACCGATATTAGCGCATGTCTTGATATAATAAAAAAGTTAAACATCAGTGCAATTACATATCAGGTCCAGGGCTTTTATACAGTCGTTGGCATTTTCATAAGCAAGGGATTTTAATACAGCATTAGCTGCCACCTGTATCTCAATTTGCTGCTTAACAGCTGATTGCAATCAGTCAATAAAGGCAATATATGGTTCATGAGGGTCTTGTCTGATGGTAGCGAAACCATGCTCTAATTTTTTTGTATCAGGTACTTTTTGCAGTGCACACAGGGCAATAAACATAGCTTGCTCCTCCCATGCCTGAAGGACCAGTTGCAATTGGGTGCAAGCTGTGGCATACATACCGGTGCCTGTGAGTTGAGGGGCAGGTATATTGATTGGGGGTTGCTGATTTGCATGATTCAATGCCTGAGTTTGAGCCATATCTACAAATTCTGTCCAACAAACAGAGTATATTCCCCCTGTCAAAACTGTTTTAAAGAGAGATTTCCAATCCAGGGGTAGCATCATATGAGATTCGGCTATGGCATCTAATTAATTCATAGTAAAGGAGGAGTGTAAACCATTTTCCTTCACTGAGTTCCTCAGTTCCTTTAGCATTTCGTATGGCAATTTGTTGTGCTGTGGATTTTGATTTTGATGCAGAACCGGCATAGCATGATAAAGTTCAATATCACCTTCTTTTAAAGCCCGTCTTCTGCATTCCTGTATAAACATTTCTGGTTCAGGCCCTGCGGGTGGCAGTGTGTCCTCATCATAGTCAGTAAAGGAATACGATGGGGCATATGGCAGTGCTCAGTTTTCCATAGCCTTTTTGTGTGCAGTTTGTAAAATTTCTTCTGCACTAGGACCAGTTGCTGCGATAGTATGTACTGGAGCTAGGGGAGGATACAAGTCAGATCCTTGTTCAGGATCGATAGGACCAAGATCAAGAGGATCCTCTCTTTCTGGATTGTCCTCCTCAGGTGAAGTCTCATAAACAGTAACAACACTACCTGATGGGGGTGCAGGCAGGGCGTCTGCAAGAATGCGATCTGCTTCCTTAAATTGTTGCAGAGCAGTATATACCATACGCCAAGTAATTATATCATTGGGGTGGATATCATGATGAGTAACCTGACGCATTTGTAGGCACTCCCCAACCTTTTGCCAATGAGCAAGGTCATAGGAACTATCAGGGACAAAATTGTCTGACCCATATAAGTAGCTCTATACATCTTTGGGGTGGGATTTTATATCCTTGTTCCTTGGTAATATGTAACAAATAGTCTTTATGCAATTTTTGGGATCTCGTTGCACTTTGCCCCATTATAAGAAATGCTTCCCAACTGCTCGCAAAGGCTAACCTCTTCTATAGCCGGCGATAAAAGGAGCTCCTTGTTTAATACACCCATGGTTGGTTTGGTTGGAGTATGCCACTGGAAGCTGGATTACTTCATCTGTAATGAAGTCTCTGTTAAATTGGGCACCATCTGTAGCGTATGGAATGAGAACCACTCTCTGTATGCAACATGAATTCTGCCTTTATTACAAAACCAACAGTATATATACTTTTTAGCATAAGAAATTGTCTCCTTGTTATTTTCTCAGTCTTTCATAATTCCTCAATACATCTTGTCAGGTTTGACAGCTTGCTTATTCTTCCCAGGGGAGAAAAGGAAGCCTGTTTATCTGCTTCAAATCCTGTGCTGATCAATACTTTTCGGCATCTGGTTTTTCGGTTTCTTGTGGGATTTCAGGGGCCTCTTCCTCCACAGTGATGATTTTTTGCCTTTTAATATACCTTTTATATATTCTCTCTATTCTTAGCATACATATTTGTAGTTTTTTAGCCTGATATTGTAGCTTAGTTCCAGTATTCTGCTAGGCAGGAAGACCAAACATCCTAAAGGCCTCTCCATTGGAGGCCGGAAGCCCCTATGCTTTCTAGGTTCTCTATAGAAACCAAGGTTTCAACCAAGGCTGTCCCAACTCTCTGGGGCATATTTTGTAAGCAGGGTTCAAGCCTCATCTGAGGGGGGGGGGGTGGACGGACTTTAGAAGAGGGGGACATTACGTCATTTATTAAGCTTCTTATTGGGGAATCCTTGTCAGATATGCTAATTTGCAAGGTCTATAAAAAGTGTATATGCGTTACACGGTGTGTGCATTTCAGCATTTTCCACCTTGACGAGTTGTGCACCATAGGATCCTCTTAAATACCGAGGTAAAACCCTTTTATCCCTTTAACCATGTCTGTCTCATAATTCTAGGACCAGAGAAAAAGGCATCTGTTTTCTGGCAAATAATGAGGCAGATGAAGGTCCATCCAGGGGGTCGCTTAGGGCAAGTCACTCAACCCCACGCATTACAACTGCCGAAAGAAAGAAAGAAAGAATAGTTGTAGGTGACTCTTCTGAGGTGAACAGAGGGTCCAATATGCTGAACAGCAGACCCATCCCACAGGGAAGTCTGCTGCCTCCCCGGGGCCTGAGTAAGAGACATTACTAGGAGACTCCCTGGTCTGGTATGGCACTCTGATTATTACCCACTGTTGGTTGTTCAGGTTGGCAGTTGAAGAGAGAAATCCAAAGGTAATCAAAAGGGACTTCAGGGCATTGGAGCAATTGATTAAAGGGACAGGTATGCAGGTGGTGTTTTCCTCAATCCCTTCAGTAGCAGGGAAGAATACTGAAAGGAACAGGAGAAGCCACCTGCTTAACATGGGTCAGAGGCGGTGCCATTGGTGGAATTTTGGCTTTTTCAGTCATGAGGTGGTTTACATGGCACCAGGCCTGCTGGCGACACATGGGGTTCACCCTGTTTCAAAGGGGGAAAAGGATTCTAGCCCATGAGTTGGTGGGACTGATGGGAAGGCTTTAAACTAGGTTTGAAGGGGGAAGGGGATAAGACCAGGCTCACTTGAAAGGAGCCTGTGGGCAGCAGGCCAATGTTGGGGATTAAATCAATAGCCCAGCTGAAGTGCATCAACACAAATGTACACAGTATGGGTAACAAACAGGAGGAGCTGGAAGCCATTGTGCAGCAGGAAATCTATTAGTAGATTGCAGCATAACATAAAACAGTGCACAATATCAAGGTACCTATATTAAAGCCTGCAAAAGAAATTGTCTTGATTAGGAGTCAAATGTAACTTACCACTGAAATTATGATAATGTGCACAGATTCCTTTCACCTAATCTCCAGGGGAATAACCACAAAGCAGGTGTCCGTACTTAGGGGAGAAACTCCACACATTTCCAGGAAAATGTATAGAAGATTTCTGCTTTGTGAAAGTTTGCTGTGGCTTTTATAGTTTGTAAAGTGAGTGTCTGTCAGTCAGAAATCCAACTTATCTTGCCAGATCTCACTTCAACAGCAAAATGTTTATTGGCAGTTGGGAGATGCCAGACCAGTGTTAACCCCATGGCACCAGAGTAACTCACTACAGAAGAGCTTGTCCTGTTTGAGTTATCTGACTGGTTAACAAGAAACAGATAAGCTCTTGGGGGGGGGACAAGATGCCCTGCTACAATAATGCTATAGGCTCCATTTCAGTACTTCTTACTCTTTTAAAAATAAGGTCCAAAAGAAGACCTGTTGTGGATAATAAAAACCTTACAAAATGAGGGCCTTGTTACCCTTGTAAAATTTTTGCTCACCACTGTTACTTTGGCTAACCAGAAAAGCACTCTGGGAATGACTCAGCTAAACTAGAGGTGAAAAACAAGTTATATAACCAGCGCGTGTTCACATTGTGGTTTATGGTGGTTGGTTGAAACATGTTTGTTGTGGTTGAAACATGTTTGTTGTGCTTCACAAGAATTTAAACTAATAACAGGCTAATTGCTTAAAAAAACTGGTTTTTGCAATAAAGCAATTTCTCTGTGCACCTGCTAAAGGGAGGTCTGTGCCTCATTCATTCGTTACAAGGACCCAGGTATTTACAGGACCTTTGTCTTACTTCAGTGCCTGGGAAACTAATGGAACAAGTCCTGGAAACTATTACAATACAAATAAAACACATGATTCGGAAAAGCCAGCAAGAAAGACGTGGAGAGACTAGAATAGGTCCAAAGGTGGGCCATGAAGACAATCAAAGGGCTGGAAAACCTGCCCTATGAGGAAAGATTGAAGTAGTTGGGTCTTTTCTCCCCGGAAAAGAGAAGGCTCAGAAGGGACCTCATCACAGTGTTCCAGTACTTAAAGGGTACCTACAAAGAGGACAGAGGCTGTCTCTTCACCAGGAGCCACATGGAGAAGACAAGGGACAAGTTCAAGTTGTACCAGAAGTTTCATCTCAATTTTGGAAAGAAATTTTTTACAGTGAGAACAATTATTCACTGAAACTACCTCCCCATGGATGTGGTAGAGTCTTCCATCACTGGAAGTTTTCAAGATGTGATTGGACAGGGCATTACATAATCTCATCTAGATTCTCTTTCCCACAACAGGTTGGAATAGATGATCTTGTGAGGTTCCTTCCAACCTGGGCTGTTCTATGATTCCATGAAATAGTCTACTCAACCAACAGTGTTCAGAAAGTGGAAATAAAACTCCTTTAAAGTAAGAAACCCTTAAAAGGGACAATAAAATATGAAGAAAATTAATATTTAGTAGACTGAGGAAAATTGTGAGGAATGAATAAATATAGAGAGGCTTTAAAACATGATAGTCTTTATGTGAAGCAAAGGGCTTCTGTCAGGATTAGAGGGGCAGTTCAGGAGGATAGTTATTTGTTGGGGGTTAGGTGTTTTTTTCTTTTTTTTTTTCCTCAGGGAATTTTTTTCTCCCATCTGCTACCAGAAAGAAAGACTATGCAGGAAGGGGGGGGGGGTAGGGGGGCGGAGATTGTCCAGGAGACAAATAGGGGTAATTAGGAAATGTTGTGATAATAGCTTCAGGTCCTCCACCTATTTCTTAATGTGTGTACCTGTCACCTATTGTCCTGCCTTCCCCACCCCACGTAATCCTGGCCACTCCCTTGGGTTTTCCCTATTGGTTCCTGTACCCTAACTCTGCCCATGTACTGCCCCTGTGCCCAGAGGTCACTGGGCCAATGTGCTGTCCCCGCCCCTCTCTGTCTTCCTAGAAAACCCCTCAGCCTCCACCATATTGTTGTCTATGCACATGTAGTCTATGCATGTGGCTGTCTATGCACCATGTGTGTCTGTGCACATGAGGTCTTCGTCCATGAGGCATCTCTGCCTCTGGGAGGTCTTTGGCCTCTGGTGCAGCCATGTGAATAAAACCTTCCATGGACGCGATGCATAGACCCTCCTTGCCTCCTTTATCATCATCAGTTGTGGAACAGCAGACGAAACCAGAGCAAGCCTTATGGCTCCCCAGCCGGTGAGAGTGCAGTGACCAGCCCTCGGAGGAAGAGTTTGGTGCACTGAGGCACTGAACCGGGCTGGGTAGAGACGCTTTCGAGTCAGGTCTGCTATAACATCCTTTAAACTGCAACAAGGAAACAAAAGAAGTAGCCACTCCCACATACCACGGTAATGGCCCAGCCAGAGAAACAAGAGTTAGGGAGTGATGCCTGAGGGGGAAAGCAGGGTGGTTTCAGCAGTTCTTAGCTGGGGGTAGGGGAGTCTTTGCCTGGTCGGGAACCGAGACAGTCGTGTGGTACTTCTTCACCTTGGACTTCTGCGCAGAGATTTTTTTCAACACTGCGATGGAGCCCTGCCTGCTGCCAGCTTGTGGGCCTGTTGCTTGCAAGAGAGAAGCACCAAGAGTCCAATGCAGTCCATCTGGGTGCCTAGGGGAGTCGTCCCTTCCCCCCTCCTCCCCCGGAGCCGCTGCATGGAGGGTTGCCTGGAGCCGGAGCAACACCCTGTCGAATCTCTTCCCTGTACAGTAGAGCGACATTGCTATAAAACCCTTCCTTCCTCCCTTCCCAGCGTGTACCAGCTGCTGTTAGCGGTGCCGAAGACTGATTACCACTCATGTGGGTGGCTGCAAGAGTCAACCCGTCTTCTCTCTCTCTCATCTGAGCTGCCATCACCACCAGGGAGGTCCTGTTCTTGCATCGGAGCGCCCCCTGCACCTGCGGGGAATCACTGCAGCCTCTCTGCCTTGACAGGAGCCAATAGCGCCCCCTGCCGGTTGTGGTTGTAACTACACCAAAGGGAAAATTGCTTGATGGGCAGGAAAAGGCCGTTATTAGGCTTTCTGGTTTTGTGTTGTTGCTGTTGTTGTTTGTCTGTCTTGTTACATATATAAATATTCTAGTAAATAACTGTTATTCTTTTTCCCATCTCTTTGCCTGAAAGCCCTGTCATTTCAAAGTAATAATTTGGAGGGAGGGGGTAATCTTTTTCATTACAGGAAGGTTCCCGCCTTCCTTGGCAGAGACCTGTCTTGTAAACCAGGGCATTATTGTAGAGAAGCTCAATTTTCTCTGTATTAGTCATTTGAAAATAGCTGCAAAGTTTCTTAAAACTCATCCCATCATAGCTCTTAACTGAAATTATTATGGTGAAGAAGAAGAGAGGTCTAGCTAACCATTTTAAGCAGGGACAAGCTGTGAAAAGGAGAGGTTGCTATTTATGTTCCAGACTGCATGTGAACTTAGAGGTGAATGGTTTGCATATCATTAACACTGACAACTCTAGGAGCTAACTAGTCCCAGTAGAACTTCAGTAAAATAAACAAAGTTAAATCAAGTTGTTAATGGTGGTGGTTTTTGATCAAATTGTCTTTACCTGTTTATTACTATTACTGCACTAACAAGTTAAAAAATGAGGCATCTCTGTGCTGGATAGCAGAGCTGATTTGTACTCCAGACATTTCAAAAATTTTTTTACAGCTATGTAAGCATGCACCTGGTAGGAATGAAGTGTACATGCTGAACTAGAGGTCTATATGACATCTATTTACTATCAAATATGGATTCCATTGGTGTAAAATCTATGCTTATCTTTTTTAAAAAGGTCTTTGGATCACTCATTTATGTGCTTATATCCTAAATCTATCAAAGCAAAGTGCCTGTGTGCCTGTGTTGCATATTATAACAAAATAGGACCTTCCTTGTCGCTGTTGAGCAGCTAGCAGAGTAATGAAGGCACCAGTTCTCAGTGGCAAGAAGGAATGACCTTTATTGTTTTGATTTCATCATATATATAGAGTTTTCAAAAGTCACCCAGATTGGTCGGTCAGAAGCCTTCCCCCAGGCCTGATTGGCCAGGCCTGCACCGTCCAAGTTCTGGGACACTGTTCCAATAACATCCAAACTTTATCTTTATTTATAAAACACAAGAAGAATTCTCATGGGAAAAGCCTGTGCTAGCCACACTTCCTCTTTCTCCTGAAGTAAACATTTCCTCTTTTTTTCTGGTATAACTTCTGTGGTTGCTTTAGCATTACTATTTAAAGTGTCTTGATGTTGCTAAAATATGCTTTAGTAAAAATGCTCAGGTAGGCAATTAAATTTTTACATTATGAAGCAGTAGGTTCCATAACTAATTATACTTGTTTAACTTCATGGTGTTTGGATCTAGTCTATTAAGTCTCCCTCTCTAATGTTAGCTGAAGTAAATATTGGCGTTTTAACATGGGGAGCAGATTACTCATCTGAGGGTTTTTTTTTTGTTTACATAGGCACAGAGTGAAGATAGTTCAAGTCCCAAGAGACAACGCCTTTCTCATTCAGTCTTTGACCATACAACAGCATCACCAACTGCATCACCAATGCAACCATGGGAGATGGCATCAAATAGGCACCCTCCTTTGTCTCAGTCCAACCAACATCACTTCTCTGGGGAACACTGCAGCACACCTGCACAAAGTAGGAGGAGGTAAGTAAGCTATTTAGGTTAGGGACCAGTTTCTTATTCTCTCTATTGTCAACTCAGTTGAAACCTATTTGAGGCAACACTGATCAGTATTTATTATATGATAAATACTGTAATACTTCTTTTGACTTTTTTTTTACTAACTTCTAATTGCAACAGAAAACTGTATTGAAAGTAATTCATGTTCTTGCATCTTCCAATAATTTGTGAGAGTAGAGAGAAATTGGAGAAGAGAATGTTTATTAACATTTTTTTGTTACAAGCTGGATACTTTCATTCTGTACTGGAGAAATAAGCTTTTAAAAAATGGGCAGGAATGAATTGTAAGTTGACCTTGACTAGGTGCCAGTTGCCCACCTAGCTGCTCTATCACTTCTCCTCAATAGGGCAGGGGGAGAAAAATATGTCTAAAAGTTTGTGGTAAAAATAAAGACAGGGAAGTTGCTCACCAGTTCTTGTCATGGGCAAAAGAGACTAGACTTGGTGAAATTAATTTAATTTATTGCCAACTAATAACAGAGTAGGATAGTGAGAAATAAAACTAAAATAAATATACCCTCCCCCCATGTCTCCCTTCTTCCCAGACTAAACTTCATTCCCAAATCTTCTACCTCCTTCCCCCTCGAGTGGCGCAAGGGGATGGGGAATGGGAGTTGCAGTCTGTTCATAATGCTTTATGTCTGCTGCTCCTTCATCCTCACACTCTTTCCCTGCTCCAGAATGGGGTCCCATCTGCAGGAGACAGTCCTTCATGAACTTCTCCTACATGGATCCACCCCTGTCTTGGTTTGAAAGACAGGTGTCTGCTAAGGAAGGTGAAAACCTCCCTTAGAATACAGAATGTGAACCCCCTTCGCTCCGAATTATTATAACTTTGAAATCAAGGGCTTTCAGGCAAAGATATGGGAAGAGGAATGACAGTTCTTTACTAGTATCTATAACAAGGAAAACAAGCAACAACAGTAGCAATAACAAACAAAAACCAGAAAACCCAGTGGCAGATATCCCTGGGCTGCCAGACACTCTTCCCTTTGGTGCAGTTATGGTCACAGCCAGCAGAGGCGCTGTTGGGTTCCCAGCCGGGCAGGGCAGGTGTGGTGACTCCCGCACAGCTGCAGGTGGCGCTGTGGCATGAGGTCAGTTCCTTGTCTCACGTGGACAATAGTGGGCAGGCTGGACAGCAGGATGGCACGCAGCAGGGAGCTCACAGCAGTGAACTGGACCGGCAGGGCTGGCTCACCCGGGCTAGCCAGCAAAGGTGGCAGAAACTCCGCAGTTGTGGCAGAAGCCGCAGTGTGTTCCGACAGGCGGGGGCGGGGGCAGCGACAGCCGGGTTCCTCTGCAGCAACTGCAAGCGCAGCCGGGGAGGCTCACTCCGGGCAGGTAAAAGGGTCGGAATCCTGTGCCCTTTCCCAAACAGAAGCTCACCCAGCCAGCAGAGAAGGCAGTGCAGAGGCAGACTTTCCACGGTTGCAGCTAAAGGGAGGCAGCAGCTTCACTCTTCCCCCTCCAATGCCCAGCGAGCAAGTGAAGTCTGAATGGTCAGATGCCTCCTCCCCTTATCACACTCAGCCACATCCTTTGTCTCTTATAAAAGAGTAAATAGTCCTTAAGTGCCTGGTTGCTGTGGTTTCCTAGTAACAGAGATGAAGAAACCCCCCCCCCCCTTCAACAACCCCACAGGCTTCAGCCCTTCAAGAACTGCTTCAGCATGGGTCCTTTCCACAGGGTCACAGGTCCTGCAAGGCTCTCTACAGGCTGCAACTTTCCTCAGGTCAAATCCACCTGCTCTGTTATGGGGTCCTCCACAGGTTGCAGGGTAGATCTCTGCTCCACTGTGGATGTCCATAGGCAGTAGGGGGACAACCTACATCACCATGGGCTGTAGGGGAATCTCAACTTCGGTGCCTGCAGCATGTCCTCCCCCTCCTTTTTCATTGACCTTGGGGTCTGCAGAGTTTTTGCTCTCACATATTCTCACTCCTCTCTCATCTGCTGTTGTGCAGAATTTGTTACCCTTTCTTAAAAATATTTGCAGTGTTGCTGATTGGCTCAGCTTTGGCCAGCCTTGGAGCTGTCTAGAACTGTCTTTTTGATATGGGGGCAGCTTCTGTCATCTTCTCATAGAAGCCACCTCTGCAGCCCCTCTGCTACCAATGTTGTATACAATTTTTGGAATTCCTACTAACAATACTTGATTATATAACTCTTTCCACCTCTGATTTTTAGGTGGATGATCTATAAGTCCTGGTTCCTGTGAATAGTTTCTTTGACATTATGGCCAGTGTGTTTGGTATCGCCATGGAAATCATTCCATCCCATATCTTGTACATGATTTATGATATTATGTATTAGTGTTGCCCAGGTGGGGATTTCCCTAGGGTTAAAGGCTGAAGCCACACCTCTGACCAATTGTGCATTAAAGGTTGCATCTCTTGATTTAATCCCATTTTGCGATAATGTGGTGTTTGAGTATGGCGAAGCCCCCTTAATTAGTAGCTTTAACATATAGTCCACGGCTGCAGTAATAGGAGCATCAATAGGTTGATGTTCATGCATGGCTTGGATGCAGGCAGCTTTTGTAATAACAGGGGACAGCTCAGACAAAGAATTAATAGATATTGCCGGAGGCTCTCCCCTCTCCTGCACATCCATTCTTCCAGCCCAGTGTGCCACCCTACTTGTTATTGAGTGGGGATCATTTTGGGAAAAAGAACCAGAAGATAAAATAACACCAGGACCCCAGAACCCATTGGCCTCTTCACCATTACTAGGATTCGGTCTCCTCTGGGTAGATAAACAGGCCACAAGTATTCAGTTTCAGTTTCACCTGCCTTACGGCCATAGCATTCTTGAAAATTAGTCATGTGAATCAGATCAAATAGGGTTTTTTTTGGGTACAATTTCCCTGTCCACCCTGAGATCCAGTGGTTACCTCCGTTTTTATGATGGGTCTGGCTATGCACATAGGGGGATCATTAGGAGGTAAAAAATCATCCTCCCCTGGTTCATTATTGTTGGAAAACGCAGTTTTCCAGCAAAACTCATGCTAACTAAATAAGCCTGAGCAAGGCTTTAATATTGTCAGGCCTCAGTAAAATTCCGACAAGCTACAGTGGTTTGTTTGCCTGAGAATGTTCTGTGGGAAGAATGCCATGAGAAAGATTAGGAGTCAGAAGTGTTATGAGAAAGGAATAAGGGAGTTAGCAGGAGGATCCCTGAATGTGTGAGAACAGCTGCAGGTGTGTGTGTGTATCTATAATTAGAAATATCTGTAACAGTATATAAGTCTCTCGTTTAGTGAAATAAAATGGAGCTTACTTTATATCTCATATTGAGACTGCCTGTGAGTTTCCCTCCCGCCGTATCTCGTTACATTATCACTGGGATCACCCCATATGTTGCCATCCCAAACTTCAGGAGATGCAATTAATTTTCTAATTTGCACAATGTTAGGAGGTTTTAGAGCCCACATAAGCATTAGCACAGTTTTTTCTCCCAGCTTTTGTTTCCCCTTCTGTTCCTCCTGTAACTGTATCTGCAGCTGTTCTATTTACAAGGACAATAATTCAGTCACTTTACTCATTTCCAGTTCAGTTTTTAGTTCTTGTTTCTCTTTAATATTATCTTTCTGGTATTGGCAGACAGCTTCTAGACAGGTGCTTAGCATTTTTCAAATAATTCCTTTCTCTTTTCCATCCCTTAAACAGCCACTAGCATCTTTTAAATGTTCTTCACCAGCCAAATTGTTACATTTATCTTACAGTGTGGGGTTTGGGGAGGCAACAGATGGCTTCTTCCCAATCTCTGCTGAGTTGTCGATGTCCATGGAAGATCTCCAGTGCCAAATAAATCACTGCTTCCTTGGCAATCTGTGCTTTCTCTTTTGAAACTCTATACCCACTTAGTCCCAAAAAGTTTAACAAACCTACAGTGAGTTGGATGCAGCCATTTCGGTCTTTGGCCACAATCAGTATATCATCTACATATTGTAAAACAGCACACCCTGGTTCTTGTCTTCTCTAGACCTCTAATTCTTTCGTCAGATGGTTTCTGAATATAGTTGGGCTATTCTTGAAACCCTGGGGTAGGACTCTCCAGGTGAGTTGGCTTCTCCCTGTTTCAGGATTCTCCAACTCAAAAGAAAAAGGTTCTTGACTACTCTTATTCACAGGAATACAGAAAAAGGCATATTTAAGATCTAGCACAGTAAACCACCCTAATAGCCCTTAATTCTTGCACCAATCAGTAGCTTTTACCATAAGCCTTTTTTACAGGCAGGATGGGTGTGTTGTATTTTGATTCACATTCTACTAATAACCCAAATTTAAGGAATATCTCAATTATACAGGCTAGCCCTTTATAATTTTCTAACTTCAAAGGGTATTGGTTTTGTCTTACCAGTGTGCCTTCAGGTTTAATTGCTCTGGTTACAGCTTCTGCAAGTTTGGACCTCCCAGGAAAATCACTGGCCAACAGTATTGGAATGACAGCATCTTCAACTTTTTGGGAATTTCACCATCATTCTTCTCTATGAAAAGGGCAGCTACTTCAAGAAATTTAGTTTCAGGATTTATAACTTGTGTTCTCCCCTCTTTATTAAATTGTACTTCTGCTTCTAATTTCTCCAATAGGTCCCTATCTAGCAAAGGCTTCAGAGAATTTGGCATGTAGAGTAATTGATGAATGACCCAATGTTTTCTCAATTTAAATTTTAAAGGTTGGAAGAAAGGCCTTGTTTCACTTACCCCTGTAGCATAAATCACTTTTACAGTAACTTGACTCAGTTTCCTTTCTAAAGTGTTGTCTCGGGTTAGAGACAAGTGTTGGAAAACGCAGTTTTCCAGCAAAACTCATGCTAACTGAGCAAGCCTGAGCAAGGCTTTAGCATGGTCAGGCCTCAGTAAAATTCCAACAAGCTGCAGTGGTTTGTTTGCCTGAGAATGTTCTGTGGGAAGAATGCCATGAGAAAGATTAGGAGTCAGGAGTGTTATGAGAAAAGAATAAGGGAGTTAGCAGGAGGATCCCTGAATGTGTGAGAACAGCTGCAGGTGTGTGTGTGTATCTATGAATAGAAACTTCTGTAACAGTATATAAGTCTCTCGTTTGGTGAAATAAAAGGGAGCTTACTTTATATCTCATATTGAGAGTGCCGTGAGTTCCCTCTCGTCGTTTCTCTTTAGACAAGTTAAGGAGAAAGTGCTCTGATGAATACCTCCTTGAAAGGAAAAGGGTTCTCGGCACTCCGTCCCCCCACTATGAAAGGAATTCCTTGGATGAAAGTGAACAAACACATGTTTATTTAACAAAACAAACAAGGTTCCCACAGGGCGTGGGGGAAAAGGGAAAAAGGACTATTAGGTATTGAACCTGGGAAGACAGCTGGTGGATTTATAGTTCTTTAGCTGGCTCGGTTTCTCCAGGATCGGAGCCCCGAGGATGCGGTGTTCCCATGGCCTCCCCCCGCTGTCCACGGCGTGTGGCTCTCAACCGGTGGTCTGGTTTCTTGGATCTGAAGCTAAGCCAAAACAGTTCCAGAAGAAAAGCAGAAAAAGCTGAGGATTTCTCTCGCAGTCCCAGGAGAGCTTCTCGTTAGCTAACAAACCAAGCAGGCAGGCTAGCACAAGCTGGAAGCAGAAAGGAATGTGACTCCCCCCCGCACTCCAAGGCCGAGAAACCTGGGGCAGTAAGAGCTGGACCACATACCTGCACCAGGGTTCTCTCAGCTCCTAGACTCATCTTAAAGTGACAGGACCCTTTTTTGGGCATAAAGCAGATGATAGGGAATGCAGGATTATCAGAAAATCACCCCAAGACAAGTGTTTAACACAGAATATGTTGCCCCTGTATCCACCATGAATTCAATTTTGTCTTTCCCCAACTTAGCTATAACCAAAGGTTTCTCCCGGGAGCAAACTTTTGTTTCCCTTCATTCCCCATTCACAGCTAGTATGGATGCTGGGTCTGGGGTCTCCTTTTTCACCCACATTGAACACAGCTTTTCCCTTATATTGTCTGTAGATTGGCCTATAAATAGATAGACCAGGTGTGCCTTCCCTTCAGATGATTTGAAGTTAAAATTTCTGTATTTTCACGCAACCTCTTTAGCCTATTCAAAAAGTCTGTCGGGGATTCATTCTCATCTTGTTTCATTTCATATACTTTGGACCAACTTATTGCTTTAGGAGGAGCATTTCTTATACCATACACCGCCCGATTCTGATAATGTTTCAACCTTTTCATTTGCTCTGTTAAGTTGAGGTCCCACTTTGGGTCATATAAAGGGAAAAAAATCACTAATAGACCCTTGAAGGGTTCTGTCTCTTATTTGTGCCTCTACTGCAGATCTAACAGTCCTTCTAACCATCTCTTTTTTGGTTTCATAAAACAATGCATCCATTATAGCATCCAAATCATTCTAATCGGGATTGTGTGTCTTAATAGCCTTGTCTACCAAATTAGCCACCTTGTCAGGATTTTCTCTATACTCTCCAACTGAGGCCTTCTACTCTTGCAGCTCATCAACAGAAAAGGAAACCTTAATTTAGATAGGACCCTGGTTACCCACTGCCTGTCTTAAGGGAGCTTGTATAGATGCTTCTTCCTTTTTCGATCTGGTGCATCCAGCTATAGGGCTAGGGGCTTCTATAGGCTCTTGTGCCATGTTTCCCCTTCTCCTTTCCATTGCAACAGATACTTTTTCCTCTGTTTCTTTCTCTTTGGAGGAATTGTTTATATCTATGCTGGCAGGCTCGCTTTTAATGGCAATTTTCTCCGTGGTGTCCTCCTCTCAAGACTTTGGGAGAGTACGGAAGTTGAGCCTGCCTTTCCTATCTTTTGGAGGGCTGTAATATTTTCCAGCCTGTGGGTTTTACATCCATGCCAAATGCAAGTGCTGCATTATTCGGAGCTGCCCTGTAGGCACTGGATCATAACGTCAGCGAGACAGGAGGGTGGGTGGTGGCCAGGAGGCCAGCTGCGCAGGCACTGTGGAGGAAGGTGCCACTCCTGGCCCCCACGCAGGGGCCGTGGGGAAAGACGCCACCCCCGGCTCTGGCGCCATGGGGAGAAAACCCCCCTCCTGGCTCTGGGGGTGCAGGGAGCTGCAGCGGCGGTGGCAGGAGCAGCAGCGGGGGGAGGTTCCTTCCCCCGGCACCACTTGCCCCCTGATATTTGGAGCGACCAAGTCTAAGGGTGCTGCATCTGAATCTTGAACACAGATTGGACTAATGGAAGGCTCCTTTCCCTCTTTCTTTTCTCCTTTAAGACCATAACAGGCTGCTCTCTAGGAGGTCTATCAGGCTTACAATCTTTTTTCAAATCCAGACGGTTTACAAGGAGCAGAAACAGTTCCCCATATAAAACCTCCTCCCATCTCTGCTCTCTGCAGAGTTGAGATAATAATTCCCATATTAGTTCACTTTCTAGGCTTCCAAACTGAGGCCAGGTTCTTCCTTCCCATAAACGGTGCAGTGGCCACAATTGCATGGACAGTCATACTAATTCATGGCTTTTAAGAGATGTCTTTGCACCCATTAAAGCACACCAGTGTTGTAATACTAATTTTAAAGAGGAATTTTGGGGAATTTCTTTCTTTTTTGAGAGCTCACATCCCATATTTTCTATTTTCAAACTGAGAAAAGCCACAGAGAAAAGAGAAGTCTCCCAGACCAGGGCTTGAACCAGGATCCCCACAGTTTCAAAGCAAACCACTAATGCTGTGCCCTACCACTGTAACAGGCAGAGCATAGGGTATTGCAATATAGGAAACCCTAGGGAATAGAGAGAGAGTGTGTGTGGGAGAAAAAAGTTGTCTCGCTTAAGACCCGAACCTGTGTACCTGAGGCTCAGAGTATAGCACCTAACACTCAGCACCAGCAGCGGCCACAGGCAACTGCACGCTACTAAAGTCTTAAGGGAAGGCGTCCCCTCCCTCCTCCCAGAACCAAAATGGCTGCAACTGTGTGCTCTGTCACAGCTGGACAAAACCACTGCAGGGAAATTCACACTACCCCAGGACAAACAAAGTCCATAATACCCCCACCCCCCCCAAACAAAACCACAGGAGATCTCCCAGTATTCTAGAATGACAAACCACAAATGCTAGCAACAAAATACCACGTTTATCTCTTATGGTTACCTTCTGCTGTGTGGAATTCTGGGACCCCTGGATTGCTGCAGAAAGCCTCCTAAGAGATGCTGGCAAGAAAGGAGTTTCCAGCGGGATGTCACTCGATCTAGAAGCCTCATGAGGTCCCTTGTCCCATCTGTGGTCACCAGAAAAATGATGCCTAAAATCACAAGCCTAACAGTATTAAGATGATAAAATGCAGTTACTTTTAATGAAGGTCCTTCATGGTGCAAATATGGCAAAATGCACACATAATACAAGAGTCTGACAATTTTTTTTAAAGTTTAACAAATTAGCATACTTAACAGAAATAATCCAATTAGAAGAACAGTTCATTAAGTAATCGACCATTTTGGTTCTGCCTCCCACTGAAGCCACCCCAGCTTCTAGCCCCACATTTATTATGTCTATGATATATGGAAAAAATAAGGTGTCCTTGGTTTACTATAGAGACAAGACTAAATAAGATCTCAAGAAGCTTTGCTTATTGTTCTAAAATCTAAGAGAAAGGGTAGGAAAGGTACTAGAGTTAGTTAAGGAGCTATTTAACTATATAATAATACTCTACAGAGCTATGAATGTATGAAAAACATATAAAAAGAAAAAATATTTTTGGCATAAATAATAGTCTAGAAATTCTCACCTTCAGGCCATTTAATGATAATTTCCAAGATCCCTGCGTGACTGGGATTTCCCATCTAAACTTGCTGTGTGATCAGAGAGATCCACTTACTCCACATGGCATCAATAGCATGATGTGTGGAAAGGACTTTCCCTTTGAACATCCAGCCCAGCACTGGCAGTCAGGGAGCCAGGAGGACCTGTGTTTTGGTGCCATTCACTTCTGAAACAGATCAAACCCCTTCATAAGATGGCAGGCTCTCTTTTCCTTTTGGGATATGTCCTAGGTTACAATATAGATGTATTTAAGTATTCTATTACCACCAGCTGTGGGCCATCAGCTGTTATTGCCTGCTAATGACTCACCCCTCATAACAGACAATAGGCCATCAAGGACCCACCACATGACTCATGGACTTATCTCATTGTATTGGGAGATGCTCCACCCAGGAGGGAGGAGCCAAGTACTCCCACCTGGATATAACCTGGCCTTGAAAGTGCCTAAGACAGGCTCTGTCTACTGGGTTCCCAGAGGATAAGAGCCACCACTGGATCTTCAGCTGGAGACCAAACCTTCCACAGGATCATGGCTTCAACTGAACTACTTCATTTGGACTGCTACCACCACCCTAACATGGTGTCAGGTTGTATCTGACTTTGTCAGGGCTTTTTCCTTGTATTTTTACACTTTTAAAATTTTTTTCTTATTAAATTTTAATCCTGACTTGCAATCTCTCACTGGTTTGCTTTCAAACAAATACATATTTTGGCGCCCAAGATGGGGCGTGACCTAAGGGAAATTCAGACATATATTTTTTTTATTACAGAAATCCTATCACCATGATGCTCAGCCTGTCTATGTGGGTACTGTATCTTGCTCTCTATATTTTTCCTCAAATGGGAAATTATCTGCCTGTTGTATTGCTCCTGTTGTGACCAGAGAATGGCATGAGAATTGCTTTATTGGTTTACTATGCCTATTGCATGATAACCTGTGAGGTGATGAATGCCATTTGGAATATATACTCAACTTTGTCTGCCTGGCCTAATCTGAGCTGCTACGTCTGGGACCTCCTCAGCAATCATACCCAGCCCCTGGGGTTAGGAGGAGAGAGGGGTTTCTTCCAGCCCTTCAGGCCAGGCACAGCTGTTTTTGACAATATTAAGTTCTCTCTGGATGCTAAGGATGGCATAATTGTTTTGTTAGTTCGGTTTTCTTTTTTCTCTATGACCAGCACCGTGTACATCATGCTGAAGAACAGACCAATACTTGGTGTGGTACAGCATCTTCTTGAAGAGGAGGAAAAAAGAAGCAAGTCAACAGGCACCATTTCCATGCAAACTGCCACCAAGAGGAAAAGAACCAAAAGAGCAGTTGACATCTCAACACAGACCATTGCCGAATAGGAACAGCTGAAGCCAGTAGCAGTTGCCCCCATCCAGAAAAGGACATCAAAGAGCAAATCAGTCCGCATAGTGACTGACAAGGATGCGGCAGGACCATCGCACCAAGCAGAAGAGACAGAGCCGGAGATCATCACTCGCTCTCTATCCCTGGGGGAGCTGCGGGACCTACGGAGAGAATTCACCCGGCAGGCGAAAGAGTCCATCCTGACCTGGCTGCTCCGCATCTGGGACGCTAACGAGATGCGGCGCGAGGGAAACTCACAGGCAGTCTCAATATGAGATATAGAGTAAGCTCCATTTTATTTCACTAAGCAAGAGACTTATATACTGTTACAGAAGTTTCTATTCATAGATACATACACACACCTGCAGCTGTTCTCACACACTCAGGGATCCTCCTGCTAACTCCCTTATTCCTTTCTCATAACACTCCTGACTCCTAATCTTTCTCATGGCATTCTTCCCACAAAACATTCTCAGGCAAACAACCACTGCAGCTTGTCGGAATTTCACTGAGGCCTGGGAACACTGAAGCCTTGCTCAGCTCTGTTCAGTTAGCATGAGTTTTGCTGGAAAACTGCGTTTTCCAACAGGACGCCACAGCTAACGATACCATTCTGGACAGAAGTGAGGCCAGGCAGCTGGGATCCCTGTCCCAGGATGTGGTCATTGACCAGGGGATTGGGAGAACCCAG
>NC_139510.1:9527110-9559380 GCF_008360975.1 Lichenostomus cassidix
GCACAGGAGCAAAACGCCTTTTAGTGCGTTCCCATTCATGTTCTCTGATAACCCAATACTTTGGGATCCTTTCCAAAGCCCGATCGGTGCACACTGCTCTCAAAATTTGAGACCCAGAGTTTGATGTTGCCCAATTTACTGCATCTTGGGCCTCCCAACGTAACCAGGCTATAACTTTTTGCTCTTCAGATTCAAATAATTGCAAACCTTGCCAATCAGGCAGCCCTGTAAATGCGGCTAAAGCTTGTTGCAGCCTGTTATGTGCAAAGTCAATTTGAGTTATGCGTGTATTAATGCAAGCCAAACAACAAGTATTATACACTTCTTGATGGACCCACCACCGTTTCTTACAAATACCACACTTAATAAGTAACCATGCCTGACACCACAGCTTAGCACAATTTCTACAAGGGTATCTATTCAGGTAAGGGCGTACAGAGCCTAATCTATTTATAATATCTCTTAATTCTAATAAAGTCTGCCAACGCTCGACTGGAACCCCAGCTCGCCGCAAGATAGGATCAAGAGCACAATGTAGAAGCCGGATCAGTTGTGGTGTTTCATCGATCGGCGGTATCGGGGGCACCTGTAGCCGTGCCAGGTTGATCAAGTGCAGGCTTCACCCAGCGGCTAGGAACCCAAAGGGGGCTTGTGGAGGAAGATACACAAAAATAACCTCTGCCAGAATATATGACCTCTACTGGACCCTCCCAGATGCCTGTTTTGGGGTCCTTATATAGGACCTTCATGCGTGGTACCGGTGGCTGTGCCACTCCCTTGTGATGAATTAAGATAGGTGGTAAATCCTGATCTCCAAATATACACAGATGATTTAGTACAAACAGGGTTTTAGAAAGCCTTTCTCTACTATCTGAGACCTCCTTATGTTTTGCCAGGTAACCCTTTATTGTTGCATTTGCTCGTTCTACCATTGCCTGCCCCGTTGGGGAGTGAGGAATTCCTGTAGTATGTTTTATATCCCAAAGTTGCATGTATTTTTTCACCAAGGCACTACAATAAGCTGGTCCATTGTCTGTTTTGATAGCTTTGGGTTTGCCCAATACAGCAAAGCAACTAGTAAGGTGCCTTATAACATCCCGGCCTCTTTCACCGGGCTGTAGTGTTGCCCATATCATGTGGCTGTATGTGTCAATGCAAACATGGACATATTTTAATCTACCAAATTCAGGGAAATGTGTTACATCCATCTGCCATAACTCATTAGCTTGTAACCCCTTGGGGTTCACTCCCATACCCAAACCAACACCCTGGTTATGAAAACTACAAATAGGGCAGGCCCGCACTATGGCCCTGGCTTCTGCCAGTGGAATTCCAAAACCCTTATGGAGACCCCTTGCATTTTGATGAAAGTTCATATGTGCGTGGCGGGCCCTCTCAAAGGAAGATACTGGAGCTTCCGCCACCGCTACCAATCGGTCCGCTCTGGCATTGCCTTCTCCAAGGCCCTCTGACCACTGATGACTTCTTATATGCAACACAGCATATGGGTCAGTCCTTTGGCCAATGGTGCGTTTAAGCACCATCAATAGTTCCGCTAGTCGGCGTTTTTACACATCCTTAACCATTGCTTCCTCAATTCTGTTAGCAATGTCTGCGACATAGAGAGAATCTGTGACAATGTTAACAGGTTGGTCTATCCAGTTGGTAAAGACCCAGACCACTGCTGATAGTTCCAAGGTTTGTAAAGAGTCCTCCGATGTTGCAGGAATAATTTTGTGTCGCCATTGCTTCTCTTCCATCCACGTCGCAGCAGCTTTACGGGAGCGTTTGCCAGCATCTGTATAGACAGTCACTGCTCCTGAAAGCGGAGAGGATGACCGCAATGGCTTTATTAGCCATCGGTGATTAGACATCCATGCCAGCGTAGAAGGCTGGAGAGGTCGGATACTGATGAGGGTTCCCTCTTCCAGCAACGCTGCCTGAAGATCCATAGAATTTTGTAAGTACCAATAAGGAGAGTGTTTTATCATGTTACCACCCTGGTAGATAATCATATAAGGTGAGGTGAAACACTTGAAAACAGTCGACCCTATCATCTGACCTTAACCAAGGAAGATGAAACTGCAAGGCTTTTGTGAACAACAATATAAACTAACAATTTTAAAACTTAAAATTAATATCACTGAAAATGAACAAAGCTTGATCTCAATAAACTTGATTTAAAACCAACAAATAGAACTTAACCACAATGAAATTCAAAGTTGATATCACTTTAAGAACTTAACTGTAACAGAATTTAAAACTTAACAGAATTTTAACCTTAACAGAATTTAAAACTTATCAAAATTTACATCTAATAATACTTAATTTTAACAGAATTTATGCTTAGCTAAAGGCATTTAACAGGTAACTTAACTATTCAGTAGAACTTTGCTCTTAGGTTTCATTCACACATCAAAACTCTCAAAATCAAAAACCACACTCTCAGCAGTTACAGGTTTCATCTACACATTAAAACACTTAAAAGCAAACAACACTTTCAGCAGGCCTGCAATATTCACACATACACACAAACACTATCTTTAGGCAACACTGTAACAAAATTCAGTTTTTGTTCAAGGCTTTGGCAGCAAAAACTTGTGTTCTTCAAATGAACACAACATAGCAAAAACAAACTTGTCAAAACTCAAAGTTAATGCCACTGGAAGTGAACAGAACTCAATCTTAATAGAACTTAATGGGACATAAAATTACTAAAACTTAAAAATTAATAAATAGTAAATTGAGCAACACTTAAGAAACTTAACTATAATTGAATTCAAACTTAATAGAATTTAAAATTAATGGAACTTAAAACAACAAATATTGAGTAACAGTTGAACTTGGTGTTAATTGAATTTAAGCTTAATGAAATGTAAAATAACAGACAACATAATATACCTGTAATAAAATCTAAATTCATTTAACTTTAATAGTGTTTGAACTTAACAAAATTTAAAATTTAATATAATTTGTGGTGCTTTTATTCTTTTGACTCTGCTTAGTTTTTGTCTTAGGTAAGCTTATCAAGGTATTAATTGAGCTTAATTTTAATGGCACTCAACAGGTAGCCCAAATTATCCAGTATAATTTCACTTATAGGCCTGGTCCACAAATTTAAAAATGCTTTAGAAGCCAAACGACATTTATAGTATGTTTGTCACAGCACTGTCACACCCACACACACAGACACACTCACACACACATAAACACTGCCCCAAACAACACTTATAAATAAAAATATTTCTTTAAATTTAGTGTGGTAGTTTTGGATGTTTCTGCAAATAACTTACATGGGGTAAAGCCTAGGGTGAGTTTTACACAGTTAATTGCATTTAATAATTTTTGTAAATCATTTGATGTTTTGATATAAGGATTTAAGGGTAATGGCTCTAGCTTTATATTTTGTTTAGTTAATATTCACTTTATTTTAAAAAGGGTTTACTGAATTTGTTTAAAACACTGAGTTGGTTTAAAAGCTAAGATATTATGCACCTAATGATGAATGATGCTTTGAGGAAATAGTTCAAAAATTAACTTTGTTAAAATATACTTAGGATAAACACCTTTAAAATTGCTTTGGCAAGGAATTTTAGCTTTTCTTTAAGGTTTTAGTAACTAAGGTTCATCAGGACAATTATGTTGTTACAATGGGTTCTCATTAGTAAAAGCTGGAAACAAGTTTAAATTATAACTTAGTTGCACCAATTAACAGGGTACTTTGAAAATACAGTTATGAATTGATTTTTGGAGCTTTGAAAATAATCTCTCGTAGCACAGTTAGTGTTTGCTGGCGTCATTCGCAGCGGGGCGGTCCCAGTCTCGGTGTTAGTGATGGTTTCAGTGAGCAGGAGGCGGTGAAAGGGGCGTGGACAGCCAGCGGCACCGCCCATCGGGGTGCCTTCTGCGACTTCCGCCTTCTGCTTCAGTTGACAGGAAACCGAGGTCGGAGTAACTTCCGTTTCGCTCTCGGGTTGCAGAGTTTGAACGGCGCGCGGCGGGGCTGTTTCTGGGCGGCGCAGCTGCTCTGAGCTTTCGCTGCTATTACGGTGCGTTTCGGCTTTGCGGGCGGTGGCTCTGATCTGGCAGAAACTGTCGTTCTTTTTCCACGGTTTGTTTGTGCGGCAATGGAGCGATAGAGAGCTACGCTTCTCCCTCCCCCCTGGCGGGGGGGGGCTTCCCCTGCTGCTGCGCCGCGGCTGCTGAAGTTAATAGCTGCATGGTAGAAGCAGCACGGCAACTCTCAAGTTTCTCTCCGCTCTCTGCAACCGCAAATTTCTGTGCCACCCTTGCCAGTTCCAGCTCTGCAGGATGTTGTAAGCAAGCTAGGACTTTACTCCATGGTTTGCCAAGCTTTTTTCCCCAGTTTCTCATCGTCACACATAGCGTCTCTCACCTTATCTCTACTTTCTGCCATTCATCATGGTCAAAAATGCTGTTAGGGTCAATAAAACAACCTTTAGCCAACCCCCATGCTGTCAACGCCATTAAATCACTCTTTATGTCCTTAACCTTAATCCTCCGCTTTTCTACAAAGCAATAAAACAGATCAAAAGTGGCTTGCCTCTTTGCGCACTCACATTCACCCTCAGAGGTTTCCGGCCACTTTTCCTGTCTGGTGCGAGATTTTCACCTCACAAGTCCGGCAGTGTCCAGATCCCGTCCTGATAACGGTTGTCCTGTACGTGCGCCCACTGCTTTGACCCTCCGGGGTGTTTCGGAGCCAGATGCCTGGATTCTCGGCCGTAGCCACGCTGTTCCCCAACAGGTCCAGCCAGATGGGGAGCAGGACCCTTGTTCGTATCACGTCGGGGGTCACCATTTGCCGAGAAACGGAGGCTTGACAATCCAATATGAATTTACCACAAGCTTCAGTTTATTCATTTACAGCATACAATTTTATAGTGTAGTTAACTAACTCATGCATATTCTGTAATCATACAATACTATTGGTTATATACTTCCACGCCCTAAGTTTGGCTACTTGCCTTAACATGTATCTATGTTTACCTATAGTGCCTGATTTCTGCATATCTGTTACCAATTAACGCATTCTTGACGGCCCCCAAGACTCCTATGTTGCAGAAAGTCGTGGTGACCTTAGATCGCTGATTGGACGAAGGTCTCTAATTAATAGTTGGCTGAATATGGCTATTGTTAAGAAGCAATCTATCTACATCTGCGTGTCCCTTCTCTAGAAGCCAGCTTTCCACATAATAGACCTTATTGTTCATTCTTAAGAACTTGCAAATGAGAGCCATTTGGGGTGCAGGCTGCCTCAAACAGAGCTACTGCTAGAAATCTGAGTCAAAGGCAGGACTTGTCTAAGCTCTTGCCTCCATTCGTTACACCCAGGTCTTCCTTTCTCCCCTTTTTAAAAATGGAAGGAATGTTTACCTCTTTCCAGTCACTGGGGACTTTGCCTGACTCTTATGACTTTTCAAATATGATGGAGAGTGGCTTGGTAACAACATCAGGAAGTTCTCTCAGGACCCTAGGATGCATCTCATCAGGTCCCATGGACTTGTGGCTATTCAGCTTCAAGTGGTCTCAAAACTGCTCTTCGATTACAGTGGGAGGGACTTCACTCCCCCAATCCCCACACAGAGGTTCAGGGACTTGAGAAATGTGAGGAACCTTACTTCCAGTGAAGACTGAGGTGAAGAAATCATTGAGTACCTCAGCCTTCTCCATATCTGTTGTTACCAGCTCTCCTTTCTTTTCTGACCTATGTACTTATAGAATCCCTTCTTGTTATTCTTCACATTCCTTGCCGTGTTGTGGCTAGCACAGGTCTTTCCCATGAGAACATTCTTGTATGTTTTATAAACAAAGATAAAGTTTGGATGTTGTTGTTACAGTGTCTCGATATTTGGACAGTTCAGGCCTGGCCAATCAGGCCTAGTGGGAGGTTTCTGACTGACCAATCCGGGTGACCTCTGAAAAGTCTATATATATGTTGGATTCAAATAATAAAGTGCTTTTTCTATGCCACGCTGAGAATCCAGGTTTTCCTTCTCTGCTAGCGGCTCAACAGCGACACCGTGTCCTGTTCCATCTGTGCCTTGGCTTTCCTGACCTCATCCCTTGGCATCTGAACCATATCCCTGTAGTCTCCCTAGGCCACCTGTCCCTGCTTCCACTGGCTGTGAATTTCCTTCTTACTCCTCAGTTTGAGGAGCAGATCCTTGCTCAGGCATGCAGGTTTTCTGCCTGACCTGTTTGATTTCTTACACATGGGGATGAAGAGCTCTTGCACTTTGAGAAAAGTGGCCTTAAAGAGTTGCCAGATCTGGTCAGCTCCTCTTTCCCTAAGGCCAGTTTCCATGGGGATGTCATCCACTAATTATTTAAACAGCTGCAAGTTCGCTCTTCTTAAGTTCAGGGTCCTGACTTTGCTCTTTGGCAGGTCCATGTTCTTTGAGGTTACAAACTCAAACAGGGCATGGTCACTACAGCCCAGATTGCCTCCCATCTTTACCTTTTTAATGAGCTCATCCTCACTCATGAGCACCAGGCCCAGTAATGCTGCTCCTTTGGCTGGTTTTCCAATACCTGGACCATGAAGTTGTCCTGTGCACACTCCAGGAGTCTCCTTGTTGCTTACAGCCAGCTGTATTGCTTTCCCCCAATGCAGGTGGTTGAAATCCCCCATCAGGACAAGAGCCTATGAGCATGATGCTTCCTGTAGCTGAAGCAAGAAGGCCTCATTAACAGGCTCCCCTTGATTGGGCAGTCTATAGTAGACCCCAACCACAAGATGTCCTTTATTGGTCTCATCCATGATTTTTGCCCACAAGCTCTCAACCTGTTTGTGACTGTTTCTCAGAGGCAGCTCTTCACAATCTATCTATTCCTTAGCATAGAGGGCAACACCCCCACCCCTCCTTCCCAGCCTATCTCTTCTGAAAAGCTTGTAGCCCTCAATTGCAGTGCTCCAGTTGTGTGATTCATCCCACCATGTTTCTGTGATGACAATTAGGTCAGAGTTTTTAAATGCACCATGATTTCCAGCTCTTCTTGCTTGTTTCCCATGCTGCATGCATTGGTGCGGAGACACCTCAGCTGGGCTATTGGCCCCTTTACCTTTAGAGAGGAGCCCTTGCTAATTCCTTTTAGACAATTTACAGGTATTTCCTTTCTGCTTCCTAAAGTCTTGGTGTTTCCTGGTGTGGCAGGACGTTCCCCCCCCTCAACCTTTCTGCTCAGTTGCGGAAGATAGATGACTCCAGTTGGGTCAACAGCCTGGTAGGGGTTATCTCTTGGAACCCGAAAGTCTAAGGCCTCTAACCGTAACTCATATTTTGGAATGAAGAGAGAATGTAGAGAAACAAACAAAACTATACTTGCTGACCACACAAGGCACACTTTTATCCTATAAAAACTCACGGGTTTCACAAAAGTAGAAGCTTTTCTACATGGACTCTGGAGTATGAGAAAGCCTCTCCCCAGAGTCTGGATGCAGCTCTGTGGTAACTTCTTGCAGGATTGAGGGAGGATTCTGATGTATCCCAGCACCAAAATTGGATTTTGGTAAGATCATTGGTTTCCTAAATTGTATTATTCTTGCTAGCAATAATAATAATAATAATAATAAAAATAGGCACCTTTTGTGTGCTGTATTCTTGGCTATTCATAGTCTCCTTATTTTGGGCAATATATATATATTTGTTTAGCTATGATTAGTTTTCATATATTGTGTAATATATAAGTTGTTTGGCTCCTTGTTCCATTCTCTCTTGTGTCTAATAAACAGTAATCCATTTTATATTAGACCTAATCGGCCATCATTATAAGAACTTGCACACGAGACTGGGTTTCTGGGGTGCTGGTCGCTCTAAATAGGTTAACTGCCAGTTGTCACAGGCCTAGGCAACCGGCAAAAATCTATCAACCCTCTGTCTCCACTCATAACACCTGGTTCCTCTCTGTCACTCAGAAGAACATCCCCTTCCCCCACCAAATGTAGTTTAAAGCTCTGCTAATTAGTCCAGCCAGCTTGCTTCCCAGAACACTCTTACCCCATCTGGTCTCATCTGATGTCATCATACCTAGTCTCTCTAAGGTGCATCCAGGATCATAGAACCCAAACCCTGAAGTGTGGCACAAGCCACACAGCCAGTAATTCACCTGCTCCATTCGTCTCTTCCTTCCTGGGTCCCAGTCTCCAACTGGGAAAATAGAAGTGACTACCTGTGCTCCTGATCCCTTCAACAGCTTTCCGAGGGACATGAATTCCCTTTTGATATTTTGCAATGTCCTTTTTGCTGCCTCATTTGACCCTACATGAAAGACTAGGAGTCTTCTGGTTTTACCAGGCTTGGTAGCCTCTTTGTGACATTGTGAATGCAGGTCCCTGGTGGTCAGCAAACCTCTCTAGAGAGGTTGTCAAGATGGCAAATAAATAGCTGGTTCCATGCCCTCAGTGAGGAGTCTCCAATTACTAACAGACTTCATGATTTTTTGATGGCACTGGTTCTAAGATGGATGGTTGGTTGCATCACCGTTGTACTATTGTTCTTTTCTTGACTCTATTTGTCATGGAGTCTTCTCCTTCCAGCCCCAGAGCATCATATCTGTTATGTAGGGACACATCTGTAGCAAGGGGGAGACTTCTGCTCTGAGCAGAGACAAGAGTCCAGTCTCCCCTGTCTTGCAAATCAGCCAAGCCTGCCAGCTCAGAGTTGGATGTTAACTTACTTTCCACTTCCAAGGACTGAAGACAGGACTGTTGCTCTGCCTGTGTCAGTGCATAAAACCATGCATCAATCTCCTGCTCAGATTCCCAGATAGTATGCTGTCTGGTGAGCTCTTCATGCAACAAGCTCAAAAAGCTTATCCATCTGGGCACACTTGCACCCATGAAACCCACCTCTGCCTTCAGGCCCTAGGGGGACTTCCATATTCTGGAGTTCCCTGCAGCTGAGGGTCTGGGTAGCTCTTTTGGTTGTCAAGAGGTCTGTTTGGGTGTAGGCATCTACCTGGGAAGACTTTGGCCTCTTTGTCTGGGTTTCAGCCTCAGATCAGCAGTTGCAGCAGGTAGACACCATTTTTGTTCCAGTAGAAGGCTGCTTCTTGTTGCACCCAGAATAGATGTGTCCCTTCCTGCATGTCCTTCTGTACAAACTGCCGCGCCATGCCCTGACTGATGCGCCATGTCCTGGTTGTCTGCCCTGTAAAAGCCCTTCTTTTTATTCTTCATCTCCATTGCAAAATTCAGCTCCAGCTGTGCCTTAAATTTTCTGATCCAATCCCTAGACACCCTAGCAGCATCCCTTTATTATTTCCATTATACATGTCCCTGGTTCCACTGCCTGTACATTTCCTTCTACAGTTTAGCTTGAACAGGAGTTCCTTACTCAGCCATGCTAGTGTCCTGCCTTCCTTGCCTGATTTCTTACACATGAGGATTAAGAGCTCTTGCACTCTAAGAAAAATGTCCTTAAAGAGCTGCCAGTTCTGTTCAGCTCCTTTACTTCCGAGGGCAGTTTCCCTTGGGGTCCCATCTACTAATTCCTTAAACAACTAAAAGTTCATTCTCAGGGTCTTGACTTTACACTTTGTCTGGCCCATATCCCTCAAGATTGTGAATTCCATCAGGGCATCGTCACTGCACCCAGGCTTCCTCTGATATTGACCTCTGCAGTAAATCTGTGTTGGTAAGCAACAGGTCTAGTAACACTTCTTCACTAGTTGGGCTGTCTATTACCTGGATTAAAAAATTCTCCTCAGTGCCCTCCAGTAGCTTGCTGTCCTGCTTTTCCAGGAGGTGTCAGGGTGATTGAAGTCCTCCATCAGGATCAGAGCCTGTGAGTGTGATGCTTCCTGTATTTGAAGTAATAATGTTTCTTCAACAGGGTCCCCTTGATTGGGCAGACTGTAGTAAACACCAGCCACAAGGTTTCCTTTGTGGAAACAGGAGCTCCACGCAGACAAAGATCTGGACAGTTATATCAATCCTTAGGAGGTCTGTTTGGGTGGAGAGTTCAGCATAGGTAGGCGGTAGTGCTTCTGTTTGTGTTACAGCCACAATTTTGCAGTTGTGGAGGGACATCATTTTCTTTCAGCAGGTCACAGTGTCCTTAGGGTTCTCAGAAAACTCACCTAGTTATAGAATGGCAATTCTTTTTAAAGATGTTGTGTTGATTTTGCTTGGCCTGGTTTTTGGTAGTGGGGGGGCAACAGAGATGGCTTCTGTGAGAGGCTTCTGGAAGCTTCTACCAAGTCCAGAAGAGCCAATCCCTGATGGCTCTGAATGATGGACATGCTGCTGGCCAAGCCTGGGCCAATTAGAGATGTTGGTTACGCCTCTATGATAACATATTTAAGAAGAAAATCAAAACAAAGTGAGGGCACACAGGGTTTTTTGAGCCAAAGAAGAGGAGGAGGTGAGAACATGTGAGGGAAAACAACATGGAGACACCAAGGTCAGTGGAGAAGGAGGGGGAGGAGGTACTCCAGGTGCCAGAGCCGAGAATCCTCTGCAAGCCATGGTGAAGACCATGGTGAAGCGAGTTTTCCCCCTGCAGCCCATGGGGTCCACGGGGGATGCAGAGATCCACCTGCAGCCCATGGAGGAGGTGCCCATGCCGGAGCAAGTGGATGCCTGGAGGAGGCTGTGTTCCAGTGGGAGACCCGGTGGAGAGAGGGAGGGTCCTGCTTCCAAGCTGGAGCAGCCTGTCCTAAGAGGACTGCACCTCGTGGACGAGTGACTCATGCCGCAGCAGTTTTGGGAGGATTGTCTGCCCGTGGGAGGAACTCATGTTGCAGCAGTTTTGGGAGGACTGCTGCTTTTAAGATTTGACCATACTGGAGAAGTTCACAGAGAACTGTCTCCCATGGGAGGGACCCCACAGTGCAGCAGAGGAAAGATTCCTCTCCCTAAGCAGCGAAAGATCTCGGTGATGAACTGACCAAACCCCCAATGCCCTGTTCCCTGTGCTGTCGGTGGGAAGGAGGGAAGGGTTGGGGGGAAGAACCGTGTTTTAAGGGCTTTATTTTACTTCTCATTATCCTCCTCTGATTTTGTTAGTAATAAATTCACTTTGTAACTTTAAGTTGAGCCTGTTTTGCTTTTGGAATGTTTCCTCCTGGTCCTTATCTCAACTCATGACCCCTTTGTTTAATTTTTTTTTTCTCTCCTCTGCACAGCCGTGGCAGGGGTGAGAGAGTGAGTGGCTGTGGTGGGTGCCTGGCATTTGGCCAGGGTAAAACCATGATATGTTGTCCTTCTAATTGTAATTTCCTAGATGTCTCAAGCTTCTGGGTAGGCTTGCACAGCCACCAGTTAGTTGGGGTGACCTCTAAGGATACAGTCTAAGCCTGTGGATGAACAGACCAGGCAGCAGCTCCATAACTGGCAGAGTTTCCTTCCCTTCTCAAACACAATTCTAATCAAACTGATGATGATGCCCTGAACAGATACCGTATTCTGTTTGCACACCCTGGTCTAGTGATCTTGATCTCAGCACTCTCTAGGGACCAGTTATATGCAATTTTGTAGTGGGTTGACCCTGGCTGGATTCCAGACACCCACTAAACCTTCTCTATCATTCCCCTCTGCAGCTGAATCTCTTGGCTGTCAAGCACTTTCCTCTTTGGTGTAGTTATAGTTACGGCCGGCAGGGGCGCTGTTGGCTCCCGGCCAGGCAGGGTAGGTGCGCTGTGGCGAGAGCTCAGCCACCTCTCTCCACTGGGTAATCGCGGCTCAGCCGGTGGAAGAGATAGAAAAGGAGAGAAAGTAGATGAGACTTTTAGACCAGTGGTCTCCAAAATGGGGTGCATGCACCCCAGTGGGTGCACAAGATAATTTGTTGAAGTGTGGGAAAAAATATTAGAATTTCTATTTATAGTTATTTGTTAACTAAAAAGAAAAAAAGAAAAAATTAAGCTTTAGTAATATTTAATATGTGGTTTGACACTGGTGCCCTCACTCATTCTGTATGCCAGTCACATGTCATATATGGTAGGCAAGGTATCTTGAGGGAAGAGTGGATGTTTCACAATGCAAAGGTTGACAGTGATGCCCTCACGCATTTTTTAATGGCCTTTTAAAGCCATTCCCCCTTGTCCTGTCACTACATGCTCTTGTAAATTGTCCCTCTCTGTCTTTCTTGTAGGCTTCCTTCAGGTACTGGAAGGCGGCAATTGGGTCACCCCAAAGCCTTTTCTTCTTCAGGCCAAACAATCCCAATTCTCTTGACTTTTCCTTGTAGGAGAGGTGCTCCATCCCTTTAATCATCTTGGTGGCCTCCTCTGGACTTGCTCCAACAGGTCAATGTCCTTCCTGTGCTGGGGACTGTAGAGCTGGATGCAGTACTCCAGGTAGGGTCTCATGAGGGTAAAGAGGGAGAATCCCCTCCTTCGACCTGATGGCCATGCTTCTTTTGATGCAGTTCAGGATACGATTGGCTTTCTGGGCCACCAGTGCACATTGCCAGCTCATGTACAGCCTCTCATCCACCAGCGCCCCCAAGTCCTTCTTGGCAGGGCTGCTCTCAATCCGTTCATCCCCTAGCCTGTATTGATACAGGGGGTTGCCCTGACACAGGTGCAGCACCTTCACACGTGGTCTTGCTAAACTGTGTGAGATTCCCATGGGCCAACTTCCCAAGTTTGTCCAGGTCCATCTGGATGGCATCCTGTCCTTCAGTTGTGTCAACCGCACCACTCAGCTTGGTGTCATCCGCAAACTTGCTGAGGGTGCACGTGATCCCTTTGTCTATGCCATTAATGATGATATTAAATAGCACTGGTCCCCATACAGATCCCTGAGGGACACCACTTGTCAGTGATGTCCATGGGGACTCTGAGCCATTGACCACTACACTCTGGATGCGACCCTCACACCAATTCCTTATCCATCTAATGGTCCACCTATCTAATCCATTCCTCTCAAATTGGAGAGAAGGATTGTGGTTGTAAGAAAGGGGTGCAAGCAGGGAGGCGAGGAGGCACGGCGGCAGAAGGACGCACAGCAGGCAGGCTGCGGTTCTCCAGAGGTTTATTGTAAGGCGCAGCAGGGAGAGGTCCAGGGAAGGAGAGACGGGGTGGAGAGGCGGGGACGGGCACGGGGTCTGGAGCTCCGGAGGCTGCAAGCTGTCAGCGGCAGTTCTCATGGCGGTGGAATGGCAGCGGCAAGAAGCAGCGAGCAACCAGTGGCATAGGGTTTTAAGGGGGAGGAGAGAGGGAGTGGTTTGGCACGCAGGCCAACCGGGAAAGCCATAGGGAAGAGGGACAGGGGTATCAACCAATGATTACAAAGGAGGGGAGGATACATAATTTAAACCAACCAATGCTGTCCTGTCACCATGAGTGAAACAGCACAGGCTGTCCCTGCCCCCACGGCCGGCTCTCTGGCTGGCAACTTGGAGGCATAAACCTCCACAAAGGATGTTGTGGGGGACCATGTCAAAGGCTTTACAGAGGTCCAGATAAATGACATCTGTAGCCCTTCCCTTGTCCACTGATGTAGTCACCCCATCATAGAAGGCCACAGGTTGGTGAGACAGGTTTTGCCCTTGGTGAAGCTGTGCTGGTTGTCCTGAATCACCTCCATGTCCTCCATGTGCCTTAGCAGAGCTTCTAGGAGGATCTGTTCCATGATCTTCCCAGGCACAGAGGTGATGCTGACAGGTCAGTAGTTCCCAGGGTCCTCCTTTCTAACTTTTTTCCAAGATGTGTACAATGTTGCCTCTTTTCCAGTCACCTGGGACTTCTCCTGACTGCCATGGCTTTTCAAATGTCATGGAGAGTGGCTTGGCAACTACCCTCAGGAGTCTGGGATGCATCTCATAGTGTCCCACAGACTTATGTATGTTCAGGTTCTTAAGGTGGTCATGAACCTGATCTTCACTTAGTGGGAGGGACTTTGCTCCCCCAGTCCCCATCCTGTTGTCCATCCACTTGAGAGGTGTTGGAAGAGAGGTTTCCATGGAAGACTGAGGCAAAAAAACTGTTGAGCACCTCAGCCGTTTCCTCATCTGTGGTTTCCAGTTCACCAGTGTTGTTTATCAGGGGGGAATATGCCTTCTTTGAATTTCCTTTTCTGGCTGACATACCTGTAGAAGCCATTCTTGTTATTCTTTGTGGCCTTTGCCAGGTTCAGTTCCAGCTTCACCTTGTCCTTCCTTACCCCATCCCTACACAAGCATACTTCATCTCTATACTCTTCCCAGGTCACCTGTCCTTGTTTCCACTGCCTGTGCATTTGTTTCTTTCTCTTTATTTTGACCAGCAGTTTCCCTACTCAGCCATGCTGGTCTCTTGCCTTCCTTGCCTGATTTCTTGTTCCTGGGGATCGCAAGCTCTTGCACTCTACGGAAGACTTTGTTAAAGATCTGCTAGCTCAGTTCCATTCCCTTGTTCTGGAGGGCAGTGTCCCAGTGGATCCTATTGACTATCTCCTTGAAGAGCTGGAAGTTTGCTTTCCTAAAGTTCAGGGGCCTAACTTTCCTCCTTACCTGACACTTATCCCTCAGGACTGTGAACTCCACTGGTGCATGATCACTGCAGCCCAGGCTGCCTCCAGTCTTGACCTCCCCAATTAGTTTGCTCATGTTGGTGGCCATCAGATCCAGTATCGCATCCCCTCTGGTAGGGCTGTCTATTACCTGGCTCAAGAAGTTATCCTCCATGCATTCCAGGAGTCTTCTGGATCACCTACAGCTCACCGAGCTACTTTCCCAGCAGACGTCAGGGTGATTGAAGTCTCCCAGCAGGACAAGAGCTGAAGCAACATGGCTTCATCAATAGGTTCCTCTTGGTTGGGCAGCCTGTAGTAGACACCAACCACAAGGTTCCCTTTGTTGCCTCAGTCTCTGATTCTTACCCATGGGCTTTTGACCTGCTCATGGCCATAGCTTTCTAGCAGCATGGTGGCTTCCAACTCCTTCTGTTTGTTGTCCATGCCACGTGCATTGGTGTAAAGGCACCTCGGCTGTGTCGCCTTCCTAGAGGAACACCTTTTAATTCCTTTGAGATATTTCCCCGGTGTTTCCCTGTTGGCCTCTGTTACCTGACGAGTCCCTGTCTCATCTCTGTAAAACTGTGAGCCTGTTCCAGTGTGGCCAGCACATTTCAGAGTCACAGGGACAGGGCCCTCACTAGCACCCTGTCCCTCTAACCTTTACATCTCATCCCACAGCTTGCCAAGGACAAGCCTGATATTGTCTCCCTCTCCCCCATCACATCTAGTTTAAAGCTCTGCCAATGAGCCCTGCTAGTTCCCAAGAAAAGACTCTCCTCCATCTCTGAGAAAGGTAAGTCCTCACCGACCTTGGTGTCTTCAGGGGTGTTTCTCTCACATTTTTCTCACACCTCTTTATCACAACTGTTGCACAGCATTTTTTACCCTTTCCTAAATATGTTATCACAGAGGTGTCACCAGCATCGCTCATTGGCTCAGCTTTGGTTCGACTTGGAGCTGGCTGGAACTGGCTCTGTCCAACATGGCAACTCTTGATCTCTTCTCACAGAAGTCATCTTTGCAGCCCTCCCGCTGCCAAAACCTTGCCACATCAACCCAATACATACACCTTGTCCTTCATCCCAAGGGGCTTCCAGTGCTAACTTCATGGCAAAAATGTCATTTGAGACACCCTTGTTACCTGCATATATTTGATTACGCAGAAAATATAGCCCTGCCCTGCTGCTGGGTTTTTGATAATGGGCATGAAGTACGAGTTCTGGTTTACATGATAGATATTTTCATAGCACAGTCTGCACTTCCAGCCTTTACATTTGTGAGGTCTTTTCCACATAGGCTGCCTACTTCTGACAGAAAATCATAGCCAAACAATCAATTTGTGTTTTTAAAAGTCAGGGCCTTGTGCCTCTGCAAACATTCCCCAGACCTGCACAGCAGTTTGTATTCTCATGCCTGTGTTAAGTGCACAGTCACACAACAGGCAGAGTTGACAATAATATTTACAGCTCTGGCCCTGATTATATAACATATGACAAAGCTTAAATAACTTTCTTGCCCCAAATAATTTCCTGACATCCTTAACACCATGAAAAAGTTCATTGCGCAAAAGCGAGAAACAGATCTTGGGATATGTAAGACTATTGTTTGGCTTAAAAATCCCCCAACCTTTTTCCCCTGAAATAAGAGGCTGGCATGTACATTAACATGTATCAGAGTCTCAAACAAGAGGATGTCACTCAGCATGAACTTCCTGTACACAGATCACCCCAGTATTAAGAGATGTTATAAGTAGCCACTGCATCCAGCAGCTACAGGGCCTGGTGATTCCCCCTGACTGGCTGCTGGAGCCCAGCCAGGAGACTTGAGGGTCTCTATCCCAGGCTGATGTACACAGCTGCTGCTTTCACATTTGCAGGTTCAAGCAGTGAGGCTGACAGGGTATCCCTGTATTGGATTTGCATGACAAGGTTTTGATTGTGGGGAGGCTACAGGGGTGGCCTCTGTAAGAAGCTGCTAGAAGCTATGTCCAATACAGCCAGTGCTGGCTGGCTCCAAGTTGGACCCCCTATGGGCCAAGGCCAAGCCAATGGCAGCGACAGTGTGATAGCATATTTAAGAAGGGGGAAAAAGCTCTGTGCACCAGCAGCCGGAGAGACAAGTGAGAATATGTGAAACAAAGAACTCTGCAGACACCAAGGTCAGTGGAGAAGGAGGGGGTGGAGGTTCTCCAGGCACCAGAGCAGAGATTCCCCTGCAGCCCGTGGTGAAGACCATGGTGAGGTAGCTGTACCCCTGCAGCCCATGGAGGTTAATAGCAGAGCAGGCATCCCCCTGCAGCCCATGGAGGTTAATAGCAGAGCAGGCATCCACCTGCAGCCCGTGGAGGACCCCATGTCAGAGCAGGTGGATGCGCCCAAAGGAGTCTGTGACCCAATGAGAAGCCTGCACTGGAGCAGGTCTCTTGGCAGGACCTGTGGACCCATGGAGAGAAGACCCCACGCTGGAGCAGGTTTGCTGGTAGGGCTTGTGACCCTGTGGGTGACCCACACTGGAGCAGTCTGTTCCTGAAGGACTGCATCCTGTGGAAGGGACCCATGTGGGAACAATTCATGAAGAACTGCAGCCCATGGAAGGGACCCACATTGGCAAAGTTTGTGGAGGACTGTATCCTGTGGGAGGGACCTCATGCTGAAGCAAGGGAAGAGTGTGAGGAAGAAGGAGCTGGAGAGACAAAGTGTGATGAACCAACTGCAACCTCCATTCCCCATCCCCCTGGGCTGCTTGGGGGAAGGAGTTTGAGAACTTGGGAATAAATTAAGCCCAGGAAGAAGGAAGGGGTGGGAAGAAGCTGTTTTAAGATTTAGTTTTTATTTTTCATTATCCTACTCTGATTTGATTGGTAGCAAATTAAATTAATTTTCCCCAAGTGAAATCTGTTTTGCCTGTGACGGTATTTGGTGAGTGATCTCTCCCCGCCCTTATCTCAACCCACGAGCCTCTTGTTATTTCTTCTCTCTCCTATCCAGTTGTGGAGGGGAGTGACAAAGCGGCTTTGGGGGGCACCTGGCATCCAGCCAGGGCCAACCCACCACAATCCTGTAGATACACACAGAGGACACCAACACAGCTAACTACACGCTACTGCTACAGACAAGAATCTGCCTTTAACAGCACCTACATATAAGACTACTAAGACTCACATGAAACATAAGTATAGACAGCCAAGTCCCCTTCCTCCTTCCTGACTGGTAAAGACTGAAGTTTACAAGTGAGAGCACACACTCCCTCATTCTAAATTCACAAGCACACACACTTTTGCAGATCCTTCACACAGTGGCACAGACCTTCTGTTTGTTTGATACCCCTAATTGGATTCTGAGCCCTCTTACCCACTCCACAGGTCTCCTACTTGCTGCCTAGTCTGGCTTGATGCTTGCTAGCAGATGCACATGTTTACAAACGCACACAATCATCTCACAGGGAGTCCACACTTACAGGTGGTCCTGAATACCAGCACTCTGCCCATCTGATATCCCTACACAGACCCTGAGCCTCCTACTTGCGTTCTGATCCAGCTTGAAGTTTGGTAGTGAATTACGCACACAGTCCTCCACACACGCCAGGTTTGGGAAAGATATATATACACTGCCCCAGCAGCTGACACCCAAACACATTGGCCTGTGACCCATGGTCTTACTCCAGTCACTGGTGCTGCCACCCTCACTCACCCTGGCCTGCCAAGGAGCTATGTCCAGGACACATCCCAGTCACATTTAAGCGGAGCCGAGACCCCTGCTCCAGTGATTGGTACTGAGACAACCATATTCACTTCGGGTGCTGACACCATAAGCGAGGGGGCACCTACACTCCGAATCTGACTCCACTTGTTGGCACCAAATCCACTCATGCTGGGCTTGGGCTACCCAGTAGCTGGTATCTAGTCCATACAGCACTCACACACACAAGGTAGAGAGACAGATTACACAGAGAGATAGTTAAGAAAGGATTTACTAAGACAGACTACAGTGATCAAGCACAGGGCATGGTCAAACAAACATATTAAATGGCTCCATTTTATATGACTGGCCTCTTTTATACCCATTTTATACCCGTTTCTATTCTCTGCTTTGTTCCTCCCCAGTCCCCTTCTCCTAAATATTCCCTGATAGATTTTGGAACAGGTCTTCCCTTGAATATCCCAAATCCTCATGTGTCTCTTGTTTCCCTCTTCTTATCAGTTACAAAGTTCAGGTGGCCCTCTTGAAAAGCTGTGCCTCTAGTTTCTTGATGGCCCATCAATTAGTGACCAGAGACTTTTGTTCCTTGGTATAGTCTCTGTTGTCCTTTGTCTACCAGGTTTGTGTGTTCTCATTAGTCGCTTTCCCCTTTACTTATTATCTTATTTTGCATTGAAAAGGTCCTTGATCAGATAACCTTAATGAAGCAGATGAACTCCCTTTTCCACATATCCTGACACTCAGTTTGTTTTGAAGCTCTTTTGCACCCATTAACATTTCTGCATCTGTTAGATCCCTCTGTGCTGTAAGCACTGCAAGACTCCCAGCAAAACAGATATTATTTTCGTTGTTATTTAGACCAATTAAATAGAAGTGCTGTTTATCTGTTTTAGAATGAGGGATAGACTGTAGGGTTCTGTGCATCCCATCCCCAATGCCTCTTACAATAAAGATGGCCAGGCAGACAGTCTGATCAAAACACAGCTCTCTTACTTTGTAGGAGAGTGCTGAGCCAATCTTTAAAAAAAAAAAAAAATCTGCATTCATACTGCTTACATCAGTAGTGGGAGGAAATAAATTTGTTCATGCTGATAGCTTCAACAAACTGGCGTAATTGCCAGTTTCAAACAGCTGGAGTAGATGAACAAAAATCTGCTCTACACCCCGAACAAATGTTTCATAAGTTTGATGTAGTGATACCTGATATAAATTAACAATACAGTACTCTTCTACACTTCATCTAGCCCAAAACCTGGAAATCAACCATTTCCACTGCTGCACATATGTCACTGTAGTACCCGGGGCAGAGAGATTAGCACAGACACGAATCTAGTGGCAAAGCAGAGAGAGAGAGCTTTATTGTTTATAACTTCTGCTTATATGTGTTAAAATCCCATAGGTGATTGGTCAGTGGTCACCCACCTCCTGAGGTGATTGGCTGAAGTCTTACAACACTCAATTCCAAACATTCTTTGTTTTAAACCCAAACAGATCAGGAAAACAGCAGGTGTTTAGATATTATTTACAAAAACTATCTGATTGTTTTCATAGCTTGCATGAGAAAAGAGAGATTCTCACAGAATACTGCAAGAAGCAAGGAAAACCTTCTGCTAGCAGCTTTTCAGTATCCACACACATGCTCTATGGAAGCCACAAGCTGGACTTCCTTCACCTCCCCTGCTACATTTGAGGGCTAGGCTTTCAAATTCCCCCTGAAGGGCTTGAGGGTGTTGCTGGTAGTCTCTCCAGGGAGTCATCCTCATTGAGAACTTTTGGGAGCATAGCCTCTTGATCTGCAGGGAGCTGTGGTAACCAGGAAGTCACTTCCAGGGGGTCATCTCCTGCCCTATTAAGACACATCAGTGGTCCATCAGGTTCAGGAAAGCAGTTAACATTTTATGACCCTTGAGGTCCCTGTAAAACCCTTGCCAACAAGATGCTTGAAGTGGTGCAAAATTCATTTAGTTTTCCTAATTAGTAGTCTTCCTTATAACAGTGTTTTCAGTTTTGCTAACCTGTGAACCAAATCCCTAGAATTATCAGCACCAGCAGCCATTTTACACCCTCCTTCTTGCCTACCACTCCTTGTACAGGATAATAATCATGGTCTTTCATCTCTGCAACACCTCATTGGCTCTTATTGTTCACCTTGCTCCTTCTGCAGTAGCTGAAGTCTCTAAGAGATAATCCTTCCAAACAGTAAGATGTACAAAGTTACAGGGAAAATTTCCAAGGAAACTGATGAAGCATGATGGACTTATCATCATCAAACAAACCACTAGAAAATATTAAGATGTGTGATTGAAAGCATATGCAACGTTGAACCACTACAGCTAAAACAAGATAACTTTGAATCTAGAACCTTAAGGTGAGGAAGAGGCAAATCTGGGCATTTTATGCATTCTGTATATTTCATGCTAAGTATTTTACTTCACTAATCTCTGTAATATAAATGTTTCATTTAAGGGAACAATTTGTCCCTTATTTAGTTCCTTATTTGGCAGCTCTTAGTGCCAGCACTGCTCCTATAGTGCTTTATTTTTTACATTACTATTGTGTAGTCAGTTTGGTTTTATTTGCATAGGAACTAAGGACATAGATAGGTGGATGAGGTCTCTGAAAGAGACATTCCAAAACTAGTTACAATTTGCATCTTTGTAGGTTTATTTACAAAAAAAAAAAAAAATTGTGACAAATTAAATGAGCAGGCAGCCAATTGATTGCCCAGTCTTTCCTAAGACTGGGAGAAGGTCTAATCATGCACGATGTAGAAGTACTTTAGACCATAAAGACACAGTGATTTCAGAAGCTTCAAATTTGCATTTTCGGTAAGTAAACACAGCATGACAAGATGCATTATGCAGTACTTTTCACAGTGAAACACAAAGTCCGTGGAGGCATTCAAGAAACAACTGGACGTGGCGCTTAGTGCCATAGTCTATTTGACAAGGTGGTGATCAGTCTAAGGTTGGACATGGTGATTTCAGAGGTCTTTTCCAACCTAAATGATTTTGTAATTCTGAGATTGGTATTCTATCCTACTACTGCAACCTACTGCTTTTAAAAAGCAGTATTGTAGCTCAAGCTTGGCAGAATTGTGAACATTCTTGAAGAGAAAGAATAATTTTACTGAGGGAATCACCAGATTCTCCTATAAAGTGCAAGACAGTTTCACATTTTCTCATAGAAAAATCAAAGATAAAACTGACATTTGGGGACAAAAACATATATCTGTAATGCTTCCAAAATGCATTTTTCCTGTGTTTTGAACTTTTTTTACTTTTATCAGCTCTTACAACTTAGTGTTCTAATTTGATACAGAATCAATGTCAATAAGAAAGGTGGATTCCCTCCTCCTGTCTTCCAACAAACATGAAAACTAAAACATTCTAGTTCCTTTGTTCCATGAATATGGAAACAAATCATACTCCATGCAATTCAACAAAAGTTATGTACTCTTCTGGAATTTACACCTGCTGTGTTTCTTCTGGAATTTAAACCTGCTGTATTTTCAAAAAAAAAAAATTCCCCAAATTTTGTGATATGGCAAAAACAGAATTCTCAACTGAAATTAAAAGTTTTTAAATTGAGCACACATTATTATCTTCCCTGAAATTTCTCTTAACCCAAGTACTAATAAAAAGATGATCTTCATCATAATGGCAGAAAGGAAGGAGTGTTAAAGTGGAAGGAAATTCCAATATGGAACTTTGCACATTAGTGTAGCCCTGAAAGGAATTTACCACTGCTTCCTCCTATCCCCCAAGAATCCACTTGGAATATAACTCACAAGGAACAAAAGAAATTTATGAATATGCAACATGCAAAAGGATCTAAAGAATCTTCATTTTGCTACTTTCTACAAATATTGCTACCAACAGATGTATTGGCAATGTGGCAAAAAAACTGTGGAATTTGAACTTACACTACAGTTATAATTAATACAGCTGAGTATAGAGCCTGTGCCTATGTACATACCCAGCCCACTTAGTCATCAATAGAACACCCCCAGGAACACCTCCAGACAGTTTCTGTCTTCATAAGGTAATTGACCAATTGATAAAGGACCCCCCCTTCCGGGCATGGCAGCACTCAGTGATGGTGTGACTTCATTTCAGGCCATGATAGTCCACTGTCACTCTCCATTCTCCATTAGACTTAAGCACAGGCCGTATAGGGCTACTGAAGGGTGAAAGAGTCTTGCTGACCACTCCCTGGCTCTCCAGCTCATGGATCATCTTATGGATAGGAATCATAGTGTCTCGGTTCGTGCGGTATTGCCAACAATGCACTGTAGTGGTGGCAATCGTTACTTCCTGTTCTTCAACCCTCAAGAGTCCTACTGCAGAAAGGTCCTCTGAGAAACCAGGCAAGGTGCTCAACTCTCTAATGCCCTCTGTTTCCGCAGCAGCCATCCCAAAAGCCCACCTGAGTCCTTTTGGGCCTTTGAAATAACCACTCCTGAGGTAATCTATACCAAGAATACATGGGGCCTTTGGACAAGTCACAATAGGATGTTTCTTGCACTCCTTCCCAGTCAAGCTCACCTCAGCTTCCAACAGAGTCAACTGCTGAGACCCCTGTGGCAGGATGCTCCCCCCTCCCCCTTCTCTCTCTGATCAGTCCCAAGAAATGGATGGATCAACTTAGGTTGATAGCCTAATCAACAGCTATCTAGTGCTGGCGACTGAAAGTCTGAAAAGACACTCCCCTGTGGAATGTAGAGAGAATGTGAGAAAATTTTCAGTGACTACAAATACACACTTTTATCCTATAAAAAGCTCACGAAATCTCAGAAAGGTAGAAGCTTTCTACATGGACACTGGAGTGTGAAGTAAAGCCTTCTCCCCAGGGTTTGGACGCAGCCCTGTGGTTACTTCCCTGGGATTGAGTGAGGAAGTCTTAATGTATTCCAGCTCCAAACTGGATTTGGTGAGATCATTGAGTTTCCTAAATTGTATTATTCCGGCTAACTTATAGGTACCTTTCTTAACTTGCATTTCAGCTAGCTCAAGCAAGCATTTCTTAACTTGCATTATCGTTCAAGCAAGCATTTCTTGCACTTTTAACTATTTTTATAGTTCAAGCAAGGTTTTACCCCATAATTGCATTTTTAGCTATTATAGTGTTGCAATTATGTATTCATTGTGTGTTTATGTGTGTCAATCTGTTCTATGTTTGTATGTTTGTTATGTTCTGTGTCAAATAAATGGTATTTTTAGACAAATCGGTCAGATATCAAAGAATCTTGCGAACGGGACTAAGTCTTGGGGAACTAGCTGTCTTAAAGTCTGTCAAACTGCAAAAACACATAAATCTCCTGTCTCCCATGCAAGACAACCCCCCGTCACCCCAGTAATAGAAACAGGTTCTGCCCTACATGTCCCGATGGTATTAGAGTACATTGTGAGCCAGTGTCAACCAAAGCCTTGTATTTTTGTGGTTCTGATGTGCCAGGCCATCGGATCCACACAGTCCAAAAGACCTGATTTTCTCTGGCCTCTACCTGGCTAGAGGCAGGGCCCCTCTAGTCCTGGCTATCCTTCCATCCCTGGGCGTACATTCTGGAGGTTCCTTCAAGGGGATCAGACATGTCATCCTCCCTTCTGTTATGCCTAGCAGCTCAGTCACGGGAAACTGGAGCTACATTCATTCTTGTAGAACTCCCTGCATTAGTAGTTTCCTCCTTTAGCTTATGCACCCATGCTGCTAAGACAACAGTGAGTTTTCCATCCCATCTTCTCATGTCTTCCCCATGCTCACACAGGAAGAACCACAGGTTGGCTCATGGGGTGTACCCCCTCTCCCTAGCTGGAGGATATCTGCTTCTGATAAGAGTGGCTCTGGTCTGCGTTGATGAGACTTGGAGAAGGCCCTATTTAAGCTCCTTGCTGAGTTTCTGATGGGTCTCTTCAATCCTGTCTTCCAATTTCCACATATGCTTGGTAAAGTTGTCTTGCATGGGAGAGAGAAGCCTTATGAGTTTCTGCAGTTTGCCAGGCTTCTGGCAACAGATTAGGGTAGCTAGCTCCCCAAGACTTAGTCCCGTTCACAAGATTCTTTGATATTTGACTGATTAGTCTAAAAATACCATTTATTAGACACAGAAAATAACAAACATACAAACATAGAACAGATTGACATACATACACACACAATGAATGCATAATTGCAAAACTATAATAGCTAAAATGCAATTATGGGGTAAATGCTTGCTTGAACTATAAAAATAGTTAAAAATGCAAGTTAAGAAAGGTACCTATAAGTTAGCCAGAATAATACAATTTAGGAAACCAATGATCTTACCAAAATCCAATTTTGGAGCTGGGATACATTAGAATCCTCCCTCAATCTTGCAAGAAGTTACCACAGGGCTGCGTCCAGACCCCTGGGGAGAAGTCTTCCTCATGCTCAGTGTCCATGTGTGGCAGGACAGACACCCCCCCCCTTCTCTCTCTCCCTGATTGCTAGCCGAGATCGATGGCTCAGATTAAGTCAATGGCTTAATCCTGACTATCAGTGCTGGCGTCTGGAACTCAGAGCGAGACACTGAGAGAATGTGAATAATTTTCAGGTGACCGCAAATACACACTCTTTTCCCTATAAAACACCACGAAAAACTCAGTAAAATCAGAAGCTTTCTACAGCGTGAAGAAATGCCTTCTCCCCAGGTCTGGACACAGCTCTGCGGTTACTTCCCTGGGATTGAGTGAGGAAATCTTAATGTATTCCAGCTCCAAATATGGATTTGGTAAGATCATTTGAGTTTCCTAAATTGTATTATTCCGGCTAACTTATAGGTACCTTTCTTAACTTGCATTTCAGCTAGCTCAAGCAAGCATTTCTTAACTTGCATTATCGTTCAAGCAAGCATTTCTTGCGTTTTTAACTATCTTTATAGTTCAAGCAAGGTTTTACCCCATAATTGCATTTTTAGCTACCATAGTGTTGCAATTATGTATTCATTGTGTGTCTATGTGTGTCAATCTGTTCTATGTTTGTATGTTTGTTATGTTCTGTGTCAAATAAATGGTATTTTTAGACAAATCGGTCAGATATCAAAGAATCTTGCGAACGGGACTAAGTCTTGGGGAACTAGCTGTCTTAAAGCCTGTCAAACTGCAAAAGCACATAAATCTCCTCTCTCCCATGCAAAACAAAATGGCGTAGTCAGCAGGATATCTGGCATACGATTTAAGAAATTAACAGCTAAAGAGCTAACATCTTATTTTACGGAAGCACAAAAATTCACATAGCTATGAGTAACTCTCTATATTGTGTAGTATATGAGTGTTTAGCTTCTTTGTTCTGTTATCTCTTACGTCTAACAAACCATTTTATATGAAACCTAAATCAACCATCATAAACTTGCAAAATGACACTGGGTGTAGAGAGTGCTGGTCGCTCTAAAAATAGATTAACTGCTAATTGCCAAAGGCCTAGGTAATCAGGAAAAAATCTATCAGCCCTCTGTCTATAAGCAAAATGTGTAACAAACAATCTTCAGCAAAAATTTACACTCTGCTGGTGAGAAACTAGCTTAAAATGAGGAAAAAAAAAAAACCTCTGATGAAATTACACGAAGCACAAAACTTGCTGAAAATTAACGAATCTCTCATGTACTTGCTTTATATCTAAAAATTGCATGTAATTAGTAAGCAAAAATGATAAAAGAAATTCCAGAGTTAATAACACCACCTGGGAATAAAATTATGAAATTCAGAAAAACTCTGATAAAATTAATGATTCAAATGTTGAATTGAATCCTCACAGAAGCATAAAAACCCCTATCTCTAAAAAGGAGAAGAAAATCTCTTTAGCACAAACAGTGGGGGGGGGGGAAGCGGAGAAACAAACTCCTCCGTTTCAATGAAAAAATAAAAAACCTCTTAGCAAACTTCCAACCCCCTCTCCCCTATCTCTCTCTCTCTCTCTCTCTCTCTCTCTCTCTCTCTCTCTCTCGTTTCTACATACCTTTCACAAACCTCTAATTCCTGGATTTACTCATTTCTTCCCGTATATTATCAATATGCTTTAAAATCTCTGGCGTGTGTATGTAGTGTGTGTGAAAGTGTATAAATTAAATCATGTCGACATGTATCTCGGGGACGCCCGTATGATATAAAAAGGTGTGAATGTGAGAGTGAGGCAAGAAAGAATGAGTGTTGAAAACGGTTTTTTTTTAAAATGCTACATCTTCCTGGCTTTCTGTATACTTCTTTCTGTATACCTCTAACATCCTCTTAAAAACTCCTGTGCCCTTTTGTGCTAGATTTTAGCAGTTGCAAAGGGAAACATAATTTCTTTTTGCTTTACCTGTTTGGTTTAAAAGTGAAGCTACTAAGATGCTTCCCCCACAAGGGCTATTCCGGGAACAGCCAAAGTTAAGTTTTTAAAATGCAAATGAGCCATTGATAAGACAAAGGGCAATTAGAAGCCGCTTCTTAGTAGAAGAAAAAGCTGCAAAACCAGTTTTCCTGTCCCTCACTCCAAGCTAACTTCATTTGCATACTAAAAGCAGAGATATCTCTCTCTCTACATTGCAAGAACAGGTAAGCAAAAGAAAAAACACTGCAACATGTATTTTAAACCCTTAAAATCAGAGTTGTTTAGTTTTAAACTAAAAAATATACTAATAAGTAATTAAAAGCTATCTAATCAAAGAAGAAAACCAGAAAAGTATATAATTGATTAATTAGCAATTTTAAATTGGTGCCACATAGATTGTGAGCAAACATTAACACGTAAAGAAGAAAGAAAATTTAGTTTTACTAAAAGATCTAAATTGTTGTTTCTACAAACTTCAGTTCTAACAAACTCAATAAGTTTGTGAGATGATAAATTTAATAAATAATTGAGTAAAAATTAATTAAATTAATGCAACTAACTACATCACCTTATATATCAAAATTAAAAATAATTTAGAGTAAAATCTCTAAAACATCTAACAATTATGTTTAAGTTTTTTTCCAAACAAAGCCAGACCCAGTAAAATCTTGCAGACAAATAGTCCTGGCTTACCCTAATTCTAAAGTAAAAGTGTATAGTTTACTAATGCTTCAGCCAAACGTATTGGTGTTGTGTATGAAGTGCAGAGCAGTGACTCTGAATATTGAATATGAAAGAAAGTTTTGGAAAGTGCATAAGTGAGAGAGTTAAGAGCTGTGTAGCTAGCAATAAAGAAAGGAACAGGGAAAGTGTGTGTAGACTTTTGTGCTGTGTGAGCTGAAGTTGCACAGTGGTTGTGTCAGTAGCAAGTGCTGAATGGCAGGTAAGTGAGAAGAGCAGTTTGGCAGAAAAAAAGATTGAAAGTGGCTATTAGCTGAAGCTCGAAATCGGAAAAATCCAGATAAACTGAGTTAAAACGCATCCAAATAACCACACATTGAATACTTTTGAAAATCTATCCCAAATCGTGGTTGTACCAATGATGCTAACAAATGCTCAAGGGCCCATGGCCTAAGTAGCTGCTGATTCTTATAGCTACCAGCATAAAACCAACTCCCAATGAGTGTTTCCCCTATAACAAATCTAGTTTTGCTGAGAGCAAAACTCTTATTTCCTCGCAAACCGCTCTGCACTGCCCCCGTCTGACAGCAGTGAAAATAGCGACGTATTTCCAACTGCAGGCCAAAAGGGGGAATAACAATTCTCAAGAAAACTATATCTATTATTGCTTAAATCGTGTTGATTTCATTGCTCTATTAACCTTGAATGTTTAAGTATACTTTCACTAGAAAAAAAGCTAGGTGTACCTGAATGAGAAAGAAAAGCTACTCAAGCAACAAGAGAAGAAATCTCTCCAAGCAGCAAGAAAAGCCTGTTTACTACCTACACAACTAAAGAAATGAATTCAACCTCCTGAACTCCTGCAAGCAAAGAAGCCAACTCCAGACAAAGAAACCATACTGGACTGCATAGTAACTAATGAGTTTACTGTAACTAAAATATTCATTGTAATATTGTTTGCATTTTCCTTATGCTTACAAGTTATTATTTACAGTAATGCATTATGGCTAATCAGCCATCTCAACAAAATTGTAACACAACCCTAATAATTGTTAAAGCCCCTGTATATACAGATGTCTAAAGAACACCAAAAGTAGCTTCACACCAAAAAAATGAAGTTACCTAAATGTAACTGTAAAATTATAGTAAAAATCTATTTCAAGTGTCATTCATATCTCAACATAGCTAAGACAAGCATGTTAACCACACACTAGTGTGCCTATTCAAAAGAATATGAAACACTACTAGCTTTGTAAAAATAAAGCTAAAAGAATTTTCTAATATTAATGTTCATTAATGATATATAAATTGTATACCAAAAATTTGCAAAAATTAGAACCAACAAAAATATATAGATCAAATGATGACCATCTTGTCTAAAAAGAAAAGCCTCAAAAAGAAAACCTTATTTAGTACTATTGGAGTACTAAATGATTCAATGATCTTATTATTTCAAATAATGTTTTTGTGTATATATATATCTTATCTAATTTCTGCAAGTATTATCTTAGTATATAACTCTGGTTGTCACAGTGGGAAAAATTTCATCCTAAAATATAATTCAAATTACAGAATCAATTTTGATTCTTCCAAAATAAAATATAAATTCCCAAATGGAATTATCTTCCAAATAAATAAAACAAATAATTTTCATTACATCTTTAACTCCTCTGAAACAATCAAATCAATTAATATGTGTATGTGTATTACCTTAAAATGTTGTAGAATTGTTTAACATTTAACATGTTAAGCAAAAACAGGTGAAACACTGAAGAAGAAGACTAAACTAAAGAACACAAAAGAAGTAAAAGAATCGCCAACCACTGACTACTCTTCTTCGTTCCTGATTTGCATCACATCCTCCTACAACCTTAAGATTCAAGGGGTGGAAATAATCTACCCTACATGAACTTATATCAACATAAATAACTTGTTAAATTGTCTCCAATTACTATGGACATTCTGAATTTAATGTCATATTTACTAATCCCATAGTTGTTACTACTAATGTTTCTTTTATATATATTTTGCTACATAATCTACTACATGAGCCCATAAACTGAAGCAACAGCAAATGCTTCCTATTAACATAGTCAAAATTCCATTAGAGAATAATACAATTTAGAAACACAATATATACTAAAAATTTAACAATAATACCTAAATTAAAGAACGTGAGTGCGTTTTATAGCATGGAGGCAAGAGACACCTGCACTGTCACTTCATGAAGTAAGAGTTGTGTCTTTGGGTCACAGGGGTGGATTGTGGCAGGACAGACACCCCCCCCTCTTCTCTCTCTCCCTGATTGCTAGCCGAGATCGATGGCTCAGATTAAGTCAATGGCTTAATCCTGACTATCAGTGCTGGCGTCTGGAACTCAGAGCGAGACACTGAGAGAATGTGAATAATTTTCAGGTGACCGCAAATACACACTCTTTTCCCTATAAAACACCACGAAAAACTCAGTAAAATCAGAAGCTTTCTACAGCGTGAAGAAATGCCTTCTCCCCAGGTCTGGACGCAAGCTCTGCGGTTACTTCCCTGGGATTGAGTGAGGAAATCTTAATGTATTCCAGCTCCAAATATGGATTTGGTAAGATCATTTGAGTTTCCTAAATTGTATTATTCCGGCTAACTTATAGGTACCTTTCTTAACTTGCATTTCAGCTAGCTCAAGCAAGCATTTCTTAACTTGCATTATCGTTCAAGCAAGCATTTCTTGCGTTTTTAACTATCTTTATAGTTCAAGCAAGGTTTTACCCCATAATTGCATTTTTAGCTACCATAGTGTTGCAATTATGTATTCATTGTGTGTCTATGTGTGTCAATCTGTTCTATGTTTGTATGTTTGTTATGTTCTGTGTCAAATAAATGGTATTTTTAGACAAATCGGTCAGATATCAAAGAATCTTGCGAACGGGACTAAGTCTTGGGGAACTAGCTGTCTTAAAGCCTGTCAAACTGCAAAAGCACATAAATCTCCTCTCTCCCATGCAAAACACCATGTAGAAAAGCTTCTCGCTTTTCTGAGATTTCGTGAGCTTTTTATAGGATAAAAAAGTGTGGCTTTGTGATCACTAAAAATTTTTCACATTCTCTCTACATTCCACAGGGTCAGACTTTCGGGCGCCAGCACCAGGTAGCCCTGATTTACGCTGTTAACCTAATCTGAGCCATCCATCTCCTGCGACCGATCAGGGAGAGAGAGAAGGGGGAGGAGCGTCCTGCCACAAAAGTCCATTTCCACAGCCAAGATTTGGGCTTGTGTTGGGGCATGGACAGTATCCTCATATGTCCAGAGCCTTCTTATCATAATGTCCACTGTCTCTTTTTCCTCATTCTACTGCAGTGATGCTAGGAATTGGGCATACACTTGGGTTCCAAGTTGTGCAAGTTTGAGCTGCATCAGTGTGGTACATTTTACCAAGTCTGGACTCTAAGTGGATTGGTCATCATTTGAGGAAAGGATCTCTATCACAGCTAGTTCCCGCAAGCATTGGATTCCTTGCTCCAATGGTCTTCCAAGGGCCTTGCTGCAGCTGGAGATCTTCTGGGCAAAGGTATCTTTCCTTCACACTTGCTGAAGGGTTCAAGCCTCGTTGCAATCCCCTTGTCAATACCCACATCATGTGACAGAGATCCCAAGTGCCTTGCTTCAGTACCATTCAAAATTGTACCATCACCTGCACTGTCCCAGACTCGGATCACCCAGCTCAATATAGACTCATCGGGTTGTCGGGTAAGGTGTCTTCTCAGATTGTGGAGACTTTCTAAGAATAAGTTTTCAGTGATTACTTCTGGTCCCGATTCCTCCGCTGGCTGTGAGGATCCTGGCTCCCCATTGCCATCCACTGGGTGCATGGATTTGGTCTTATATTTCCTCCTCTGGACAGAGGCAACTGCTATTGGCTCAGGCTGCTCTTCTAGTTTAACTGCAGCCTGAGTGACCGGGGTGCCTGTAGATTTGTTCTCCTTTCCCTCTGGCTGTAGCTGCTGCTGTACAGCGACAAGCAGCGTGCAATAAGCATTAGCCAGGGCCCAGCAGAGTGCAATGAGCTGCCCCTTTTGGAGCTATCCATGCAATTTTCTTTCAAATATTTTCCTAACTCAGCTGGGTTCTGAATTTTTTCAGGGGGAAAATTCCAAACTATTGGGGCAGAGTATTTCTTCAGGACCTGGCCTATATCCTCCTGTAGCATTCCAGGTTCCCGTGGTAATGGATGATTGACAGCAATTCCCCTTAGCATTCGTGTGGCCGAAGCACTTTATTGCAAAAGTCCAGGGTTTTTAAACTGTTAACTTGTTATGAGTTTACATTCTCATGAGGCACAACAAACGTGTTAAACCAACCACCATAAACCACGATAGGAACACGCGTCAAGTATAACCAACCACCAGCACCACCGTGTGAGGACTCATTGGTTCTAATAATTGTTTTACAATCATGTAACTTGTTTTTCACCTCTAGTGTAGCTGAGTCATTCCCAGAATGCTTTCTGGTTAGCCGAAGTGACAGGAGTGAGTGTCCTAGGTTACAATATAGATGTATTTAAGTATTCTATTACCACAAGCTGTGGGCTATTAGCTGTTATCGCCTGCTATGACTCACCCCTGATAACAGACAATGGGCCATCAAAGACCCACCACATGACTCATGGACTTATCCTATTGTGAGATGCTCCGCCCAGGAGGGAGGAGCCAAGCATTTCCACCTGGATATAACCTGGCCTTGGAACTGCCCAAGGCAGCTCTGTCTACTGGGTTCCCAGAGGGCAAGAGCTACCACTGGATCTTTTAGCTGGAGACCAAACTTTCACAGGATCACCGCATCAACTGAACTACTTCATTTGGACTGTGACCACCACCCTAACCAGGTGTCAGGTTGCATCTGGCTTTGTCAGTGCTTTTCCTTCTATTATTGCACCTATTTTTAGTTTTTCCTATTAATTTCAATCCTGACTTGTGATTTCCCACTGGTTTGTTTTCAAACCAATACATATTTTGGCACCCAATGTGGGGCACGGCCTGAGGAGAAATAAGAAATATAATTCTTTATTACAGAAATCCTATTGTTGCAAAACCATGAATAAAGACTT
>NC_139510.1:9559872-9591952 GCF_008360975.1 Lichenostomus cassidix
GACTGCACATCATTCAGGTGATAAATCTCCAGACCCAGGCTAGGGAAGATTCGCGAGGCACTCCCTGCTCTGGGGAGAAAATGTATTTAGTAGTGAGTCTTCAAAAGTACTAGAAGAGTAACAATTTGAAAAATACACTATCATTAATGAAAAAAAGTTAAAATAAGTGAAACATTGCCTCTCACATAGTCAGCTCGAGCAGCAGAGCTGTAAGTGCTTATAAAATCCTGCGAAGTATATCAAGACAAAATAGTGAATATTTTTACTAATTCTAAATATGCATATAGAGTAATACATGCATTTAAGACATTATAAGAAAAAAAAAAGTTTATTAACCTGCAAGAGTAAAACATTAATTCATGAAATCTTAATTTCTCACTTATTAAAAACTTGATTTGTATAAGAATTTCCAATGGGGAGTTGAAAGAGGCAAGAATTCATCCTTCTCCCCACTCTAACATGTGTTATCACTGCGCGAGTTTGTTTTAACATCCTTCAGTGTGTCCTCATCAGATAAAAAACTGTATCCAGACGTGAGACAAGGAGCTACTCAAGCCACAGAAGCAAAAAGAACTGCTGACTTCCCTCATGACTGTGAGATCTATGGCCAGAGACTCCTCTCCAATATGAAACTCCAGACAAAGAGGACACAAAAGAACCATATTGGACAATATAATATACAGTAAATCAGTTAAAAGCTACAACGCCAAAATGAAACACATTAAATGGTTTTGTTTTTTGTATTTCCAGAACAGTGTTATCCACAGTCAGCTATCCTAGCAAAACCTTGTAATAATTGTAATGGCAAGTATGGCTTCAGATGCAAAGGGGTAAGTAAGCCAGAAAAAAAAAGAGAAAGCTACATGAGCTCAAATCTAAATTTGTGAAATTGAAATATAACAATAACAAAATAATTTCATTTTTAAAATGAAAAGGTTTCAAAAGGATGGCTGGCTATTCTACTAAGTATTTATAACTGTTGCTGTTTAATGCATATTTGTTTGTCCAGTGTGTGATAGATAGGGATTGATTCGCTAAATCACAACAGGAAAACAGGGCCCCCACAGACCAAAGACCTCCTGCTGGCATAAGCAGAACTTAAGCATCCTGTTTACATAAGGCTTATACAAAACTTGCACAATCTAAAGTAACCGGCAAGGTTTAGGGGGAAGGGCAGGCTGCGAACGTGTGAGGCAGACTACGAGCCTTCGGCCCCAAACGACCACCAGAAGGCAGCGGCAGACCCCCTAGCAACAGCAACAGACTACGCAGACACAGCCTTATCTCCAGCGAATGACACGTAACCCGGAAAAAGAGACTGCATAAAACCCCAGCACACACAAACCTCTGTGCGGTGCCGTAGGCAGAGCAAGGGAGCCTGCCTAGCCTGCCCAGCCTGCCCAGCGCTGCTTTGACCTGTATCCACTGACTTGCATAAATTACAAATTACTGAATTGGAATTGTCTCTGATTGATTTATTGAGACCCAATTTATGACAACATGGTGCCGTGACTCGGATCAGGGTCCCTCACTGGAGACCCCTCACTGGGAGGCGCCCCGTTGTTTCAACGGCCCTGTGGGGGTACTTCTCCGACACCCTGACCGACAAACCTAAATCCGGATACTGGTCAAAGGAAAACCCCATAATCTTTGTGCACGAAGCTCCAGACGAAGACGCAGGACGCGTGAGTATGTGTTCAGGTTAAGAGAACACAGAGTATCCGTTCGGTTGGGGTGGTTATCCCAGAGTGTGGTGTGTGAGACGCCGAAGGCTTGGCGAAGTGAGTGTGGACTCCCTTGTAGTGCGGTTCCCACATCCCGCGAGGGACTGGGCCACGACCGGGAGGACGCGAGTGTGTGTGTGACTGAAGACACTCTGGAAGATGGGTCAGAGGAAAAGCAAGCCCTCTGAATCCATGGGGGGGGAGCCCCAGACAAAACTCCCGGATATCCCGCCTGATAGTCCCTTAGGGGTTTTGATTAAATATTGGGCGGATGACCCCCGTACGAGGGGTAAGAGTAAAAGTAAAATGATAAATTATTGCATGCTAGTTTGGGGAGGAAAACAGATACGGACCGACCCTTTGTATTGGCCAGTATTTGGGTTGTTTGAGGATTTTATGTGTCAAGCTTTAAATTTGTATGTAAATTCCAAACAACCTTTTAATCAGGAAGAAAGTGATTATGCTGCCCTTTGGATTACCCTGATACGAGGGGCAGGACTTTTTGTGTTAAAACAAAAAGATCCTAAGAAAAGGAATTCAGAGGAAATGCCCCCTCCATATGTACCTCCAGCACCAACTCCGGCGTCGCCTCAGAATGCACCAATAGCCCCGTTATTACCCCAAGATGACACTAATCAGTCGTCTGAGGATGAGGAGCCTGCCCAATCCAAAAGACGCAATCCACGTAGTAGGGCACGAAATGGTTTATATCCACTTAGAGAGGTTGGCATGGGTATGGTAAATCAACTGGGAGGAGGTCAGGCACCTGGCATAGGGTACATAGCAGTTCCTGTAAATTCAGGGGATGTTAGGGAATTTAAGAAAGAGATGGGACACCTTTTAGAAGATCCTCTGGGGGTCGCTGAAAGGGCAGACCAATTGCTGGGTCCCAACATATATACTTGGGACGAAATTCAGTCAATCCTGGGCATCCTCTTTACGGCAGAGGAGAGGCGGATGATCAGAGCTGCCGGCATGAGGATTTGGGAAAACAATCATCCCCAGGGTCCGATAGGGGATATGAAATGGCCACTCCAACGGCCCAATTGGAACAACCAGGACCCTAACAATAGGGCCCATATGCAGGATTTAAGGACTATTATTGTCCAAGGCATTAAAGAGGCCGTCCCTAGGGGACAGAACATGACCAAGGCCTTTAATGAACAGCAAAAGAAAGATGAAGATCCCACTGAATGGTTAGAACGATTATGGAAAAATTTGCAACTTTATTCTGGTATAGATCCAGATTCTCCCGTGGGACAAACCTTATTGAAAACTCAGTTCATGGCCAAGGCATGGGTAGATATTAGGAAGAAGCTTGAAAAGTTAGATGATTGGCAAAATCAGGGGTTGGATGAGTTGTTGAGAGAAGCTCAGAAAGTGTATGTGAGGAGAGATGAGGAAAGTCATCGAAAGCAAGTAAAAAATGATGGTGGCGGCTGTTAGGGGTGGACAAGAAAAACCGGTCCGGCCACCTCGGAGCCCACAGCCTGAGCGGCAACCTTTTAAGGCGTCTCGGGACAAGGAGGCACAAAGGAGAAGTGAAGTAGTATGTCACTACTGTCAGAAAAAAGGGCACATGAAGAAAGATTGCCGCCAAAGGCTGGCGGACCTAAAAATGTTTGCGGAAGATTAGGGGTGTCAGGGGCTCTATTTGCTGGGGTCAAGGAAACCATCAGAGCCTCTGGTAAAGCTTAGAGTAGGACCTCAGCAACAAGAGTTTGAGTTTTTAGTGGATTCAGGAGCAGAATGCTCTACTATTCAGAAATTGCCTAAAGGGTGTAAAATATCCCAGGACACTGTCCAGGTGGTGGGAGCAAAGGGGGAACCCTTTGGGGTCCCCGTAATAAAAGAAGTCTTGTTTGAAACAAATTCTAAATTGGGAGTGGGATCATTTTTACTAGTCCCTGAAGCAGAATTTAATTTATTGGGAAGAGATTTAATGATAGAACTGGGGATAGGGTTGGAAGTTAAACAACATAAATTAAACATTAAGCTTTACTCTCTAAATGTTCAAGATGAAAAGCAGATTGATCCGAATGTATGGTATACTCCAGATTCTGTAGGAAAATTGAACATAGAACCCTTTACAGTAACCCTAACCAATCCGGGAAGTCTGGTAAGAGTAAAACAATATCCCTTGTCCGAAGAAGGACGAAGGGGGCTACAGTCGGAAATTAAGAGGCTAATAGAACAAGGCATATTAGAACCATGCATGTCTCCTTTCAACACACCAATTTTACCAGTGAAAAAGCCAGATGGCAGTTACCGATTAGTGCATGACCTAAGGGAGATAAATAAAAGAACTGTTGAACGGTTTCCTGTTGTGGCCAACCCATATACTATCCTAAGTCAATTAGGTCCTTATGACGTTTGGTACAGTGTGATAGACCTAAAAGATGCATTCTGGGCTTGTCCATTGGATGAAGGCAGTAGAGATTATTTTGCATTCGAATGGGAGGATCCGGATAGTCATATCAAGCAACAGTTGAGATGGACAGTCCTCCCCCAGGGATTCACTGAATCACCCAACCTATTTGGACAGGCCTTGTGCCAAATCCTACGAAACTACCACACTGGCCCGGGAGTCAAATTAATTCAATATGTGGATGATTTGCTGATAGCAGGGGAACAAGAAGAGTTGGTAAGACAAGAGAGTATTAAACTATTAAACTTTTTGGGGGCACAGGGACTTAAAGTCTCTGAAACCAAATTACAATTTACAGAACAAGAGGTAAAATATTTGGGGCACCGACTAACAGGAGGGGCAAAGAAATTGGACCCTAGTCGGGTTCAGGGAATTTTGGCAATGCCACCCCCCAAGACGAAACGACAAATTCGACAATTACTGGGATTATTTGGCTACTGTAGACAATGGATAGAGAATTACAGCCAAAAGGTCAAATTCCTATATGAAAAATTGGCCCATGACGGACTCAAATGGTCTCCGGCGGATGAAGAAAGATTTCAGGCTCTGAAAAAAGAATTGGTCAATGCACCCGTGTTAAGGTTGCCTGATATCCACAAGCCCTTCCATTTATTTGTGAATACTGAGGAGGGGACTGCATTTGGTATTTTAGCTCAGGACTGGGCCAGTAGTAAAAAGCCTGTGGCCTATTTATCTAAATTATTAGACCGCATTAGTAAGGGATGGCCTACTTGTCTCCAAGTAGTAGCCGCAGCATCACTAATGGTAGAGGAAGCCCTCAAAATAACCTTTGGAGGAGAACTGCGAGTTGTCTCCCCTCATGATATCAAGAGTATTTAATCCCAAAAGGCAGATAAATGGATCACAGATGCCAGATTGCTAAAATACGAAGGAATTCTGGTTGCGTCTCCTAAATTAACTTTAGAGACCACCTCGGTACAAAATCCGGCCCAATTTTTGTATGGGGTACCCGATGACAATGTGCTATTGCATGATTGTCTCCAAACCACAGAAGAACAAACAAAGATTAGGCCTGACCTAGATGATAAAGAATTAGAAGACGGCATTAAATTATTTGTAGACGGGTCCTCACGGGTAATAGAGGGCAAACGTAAGTCCGACTATGCCATCATTGACAGACAAACTATGGAAGTACTCCAATCAGGTCCCTTAAACCCAAGCTGGTCAGCTCAGGCATGTGAACTTTATGCTGTATTACGAGCCTTGCAAATAATTGGAAAAGACATGGGAACCATCTACACTGATTCCAAATATGCATTTGGAGTGGTACATACATTTGGAAAAATTTGGGAAGAAAGGGTCCTAATAACCTCCCAGGGTCAGGGACTAGTGCATGAGAGGCTCATTAAAGAAATCTTAAAAGCACTTCGGCAACCGACTAAACTGGCTGTAGTACATGTCAAAGGGCACCAAAAAGGATTAAGCTTAACTACAAGAGGAAATAACCTAGCAGACGAAGAAGCGAAATGAGCCGCTTTGCTTACCCTCCACAAAAAACACCCACGTGAGACATGTACAACATATAAAGATGATTTAGAGGAATTCCCCTGCTTTGCTTGCTGGAAGGATTTTGGGTGCAATGGTCTGGTTTGCGCATGCAATAACCCCCAAAAGGAATGGTGTTATGTACATGGAGAAGAGGGTCAAACCCAGAGACCCCAGTTGTTATGCTTTTCTACGCTAGAGGAGCAAAAGCTTAGACAAACAGGGGTGACACAGAATTCAGAAAAGAAGTGGGTCCTTGCAGATGGGAGGGAAGTACTACCAAAAGCTATGGCTCTGCGGGTTTTGCGGAGACTACATGAAAAGACTCATTGGGGAATACAAGCCTTAGTAGATCACTTTGCTAATAAATATATGTGCATAAAGATATATAATCTGGCCAAACAAGTAACCATGGGATGTGTAACCTGCCAGAAAGTAAATAAACAGAAACTAAGAGAACGATTGCCTGGGGGACGGGAATTGGCACATAGACCGTTCTCCCATGTTCAAATAGACTTTACAGAATTGCCTGCAGTAGGAAGACACAAATATCTACTAGTAATGGTAGACCACTTAACCCATTTTGTGGAAGCCGTTCAAACAACACGAGCTACTGCACAAACAGTTGCCAAGGTATTGTTAGAACAAATTATTCCACGATATGGTCTCATTGAAACTATGGACTCAGACCAAGGACCCCATTTCGTGTCCAAGGTGGCAAAAGCTGTGGCAGACACTCTAGGTATCAATTGGGAATATCACACCCCTTGGCATCCACAAAGTTCGGGAAAAGTAGAACATATGAATGGGGAAATTAAGAAACAATTGACTAAATTAATGCTTGAAACAAAAATGAGTTGGGTTAAATGTTTACCGTTAGCTCTATTAAATATTAGGACACAACCCCGTACAGATATAGGACTTTCTCCCTATGAAATGTTATATGGAATGCCCTTTGATTTAGAAATTCCTGGAGATGATCCCGCTGTATCAGACACTCACTTACAAACTTACATAACACGCCTGGTGGGGAGACAGGACAAGCTGAGACAAAAGGGGTTAGCTGTCCAGAGACCACCTCTCTGCATGCCGATACATGCATATCAGCCTGGAGATGAAGTTTTAATAAAATCCTGGAAAGAGGCATCTTTAACCCCTCAATGGGAAGGTCCCTATGTTGTGTTACTTACCACAGAATCAGCAGTCCTGACCACCGAAAAGGGTTGGACTCACGCCAGCCGAGTAAAGAAGTTCAACAGAGACCCCTTGTGGAAAGTCGTGGAACGCCCCGAGGAATTGAAGATAAGACTTAAGAGACTGTAATTTCTAGTGCATGAACCCTGTTACTGTACACCCGAAATACCCCATTAGAGTTTTCCCTAAGTATGATTTACCCTATGATTGCTATGCTTGGGACCATGTGGTCAAATGTAATACCCCTAATTGTAATTGCTATCCCTTTGTATGTTTTGTATGCAAAGTATGTAGGGAAAAGTGGTGGACCCATTGCACCAGAGGAAGGCCTCCTATGGGGGTCTGTCCAACCTGCTATAAGGCAGAACGTAAGCAAACCGAGCATTTGTTACGATTGGCTGTTAAATTGGGGAGATTACGACAGGGGACGCCCGAATGGTGGGATATTTACCTCCATGGGATTCGCCCTGAATTTTATTGTTACCACTCCAATGAACCTAGGCCGATGGTGGCAGAAATCATTGGAGGAGACTGTAGAAAAAATGTGGCTCACTTACCCTGCCATGGTCCAGTGGTTAAACATAAAAACTGGGACAGTTATAAAAACAGATCATTTACCCCGGAGACCCCCCCGAGGAATATCCTTGCTGCAGAGAAGATGGTGACCCCCGTGGCTCGCGGCAACCGAGTCGACGGGCGAGGCAGAGGGATCGAACCTGAGAGAGTAAAGACAGTCCGTGGGACTATGAAAAGATCTGGACCGAGCTGCCCCAAGTCTTGGAAGGACTTTAAAAGGGTTCAAGAGCCCAAGCAGCAAAGTGGGTATCAAATACAGGTAAGAAGTACACGTTCAGCCATGGGACCATCACTTACACGATGTATATATATGTGTAGCTTAATTTTGTTAAAATGTATCATGAGTAGCGCTAGCCATCATCCTCATGAAGCGTTTAAATGGTCTCTGATCCGATGGGAAGATCAACACATCATACAAACATGAACTACTGTGGGAAACCCATCTTTTCAGATCCCAGTTGGGTCATATGGACCATACTAGTATCCGAATCGTACTACAGATTATGATATGTGCCCAAGTTCAAATCCTGGTCTTGGGTACTGTAATCAACCATCAGCTTATTATTGTGCACATTGGGAGTATGTAACTGTAGCAGGAAGTTGGACTCCTAGGAACAGTGACAAACATATTTCCACAGGATGGTATCCTCAAGGGTGTACATCACCTACTAGGTACAATTATATTGACACTGGGAACTCAAATCCTAGCGGATCTGTGTGTCACGGAATTTATATAAATATCACTCAAGGGACAGATGTAGCATGGGTAGTAGGAAAAACTTGGGGAGTCAGGTTATATGTACCCGGGACCGACCCCGGGAGCCTAATATTTATAAAGAAAGAGCCCATCCCGAGTGACCCTGAACCGGTGGGGCCGAATGCAGTAATTGCAAAAGAAGTCCCCACCAACGAAGGTACCACAGTTTCCACACAAAACAACACCCTCACGATAGTAACAAATATACCCCCACCCACCACAGGAAGAACAGATAAGCTATGGAAACTGATGGAAGCTAGTTATAATGTACTTAATAATACACACCCCAATCTAACAGAACACTGCTGGTTATGTTACAACACCAGACCACCCTTCTATGAAGCACTAGGTACCACAGAGAAAGCCAGACGAATAAATGGCACAAACCCTGCACAATGTCTATGGAAAAAGGGCAGAGAACTAAGCACTGGCATAACCCTTGCACAGGTGTCAGGCCAAGGGAGATGTTTTGGGCAAGTACCCGAAAATAAGAAACATTTGTGTAACAACAACGCAGGCTAAAAAGGCTGAAAGACCAGCAGATTGGCTGATTCCCTCTAAAAACACCTACCGGGTGTGCGCCAGTGTGGGAGTGACACCGTGTATTCCACTCAAGCATTTCAACGAAACAGATTATTGTATTCAAGTTGTAATAATACCACGCATAAGCTACTACCCTGGTGATTACGTGTATGAACACCATTCCGTTACAGAACATCATATTATGAAGCAGGAGCCAATAACAGCCATTACCATAGCAACATTGCTGGCTTTAGGAGCTACTGGAGCCAGTACAGGTATAGCATCTCTTGTAAAACAAGACAAAGAATTCACCGCTCTGCGGGTAGTAATTGATGAAGATCTGGCTAAAATCGAGGCCTCAATCACAGCACTTGAGACATCACTAAGGTCTCTCTCAGAAGTAGTTCTCCAAAATAGGAGGGGCTTAGAAATTTTACTGGCCCAAGAAGGGGGATTGTGTGTAGCATTAAATGAAGAATTCTGCATTTATGCTGACCACACAGGGGTAGTGAGAGATGCTATGTCTGAACTCCGTAAAGGATTAGAAAAACGCAAAAGAGAAAGAGAAAACGCCCGGAATTGGTATGAAAGCTGGTTCAATACATCCCCGTGGCTTACAACCTTGTTATCTACCCTAGCGGGACCTCTGGTTGTACTAATATTGACACTTACATTTGGACCATGTATATTCAATCGACTCTTAAGTATAGTTAAGGGAAGATTGGAAGCAGCACACCTAATGCTAGTTAAGGCTAAACTAGAGATAATACCCTATCAGCAAGAATATGATATGGCCGAAGGACTGATCCTTAGCACAGAAGCCTTACAGCGATTTAGCGAACAAAATGGTATTAAAGAAAGGGGGGATTGTGATAGATAGGGATTGATTCGCTAAATCACAACAGGAAAACAGGGCCCCCACGGGCCAAAGACCTCCTGCTGGCATAAGCAGAACTTAAGCATCCTGTTTACATAAGGCTTATACAAAACTTGCACAATCTAAAGTAACCGGCAAGGTTTAGGGGGAAGGGCAGGCTGCGAACGTGTGAGGCAGACTACGAGCCTTCGGCCCCAAACGACCACCAGAAGGCAACAGCGGACCCCCTAGTAACAGCAACAGACTATGCAGACACAGCCTTATCTCCAGCGAATGACACGTAACCCGGAAAAAGAGACTGCATAAAACCCCGGCACACACAAACCTCTGTGCGGTGCCGTAGGCAGAGCAAGGGAGCCTGCCTAGCCCGCCCAGCGCTGCTTTGACCTGTATCCACTGACTTGCATAAATTACAAGTTACTGAATTGGAATTGTCTCTGATTGATTTATTGAGACCCAATTTATGACAAGTGTTTAAGAATGCTAAGCCCCACAAAAATACTGCCTTTGAAAAATCGCTAAAAGTCATAGACCAATCTGCCAGGCTTTGGGCTCTGCAATTTAAAAGATAATTTTAAATTTAAAATAGCAGTTAAAAGTGCCATTTTTCAGTAGCACATTTGAAGTCCTAGAAAAAGCTCGCAAAATCATATAAAAGGATCCTGAATGTCTGTTGATTTTTGTGAGTAGCTAATATTTGTGAGCATATTTTTTCTGTAAATTGAAAGATAATCTAGATTTACGGAGAGTAAAACAAAAGACTGAAAAGGAGAGAAAAGATAGCCTAATGGATCACAAGCAAAAAACTAACAGTATGAGAGTCTTAGTCAGTTATCCTTTATGCTTTCCTCTTTCCTTTCTGCTCTGTTTGCTAGAAATTCTACCAAGTTGAGGAAGAAACGTACCCCATTTTACAAGCAAGAAAAGCTATCAGTGGTCCTGATCACTGTCTGGAGCCATGATGTGAGCTGCCAAAACTGGAAAACTAGTGTCTCTGCAACACTTCAAAATGCCTGTGTGTGTGGTATGTGTGGGGAAGGGGCAGGTCAAGGCCTTGCCCTGGTGAGACAGTGAACTGCTCCTTAGCCCCAGAGCATCCCAGCCCTGCAGTGAGGTCCAGTCATGGACACAGCAGAGGCAGTGCTGCACAGAGCTCCAAGTCCAGCCTTATAGTGGGGCCAGCCATGCACACAGCAGAGGCAGTGCTCCATTCTCCCCATCCCTGACTCCAAAGAAACCTGCTAGGGGATGGAAGGCCCAAGAAAGCCAAAAGAATTAACATTCCTCTTAGAATTTCTACAGATTCTGTCTTTCTTCTTTTTCTTTAAAATAACTGCTCAACCAGTATCTCTCCACATTAGTGTCGTTCCTCAACTAACAAAGCTTATATAAACCCACCAATTTTCACAGTTTTGCCAGGTAGTTTATACCCCGGCCCGAAGTAAATAAACTAAAGAAGAATCTTCCTACCATTGTAGAGACCATAATAAATGCCACTGCAGATGCCATAAAAACACAGCAAATCAAGATAAAGTGTTGCGGTTTTGGAGGATGTTACAGCAGACTTTACCCTAGAGCTTCTCTACCCAGCCCAGTTCAGCACCTCAGTGCTCCAAACCCTCTGTCCCAGGGCTGGACACTGCGCTCTCACCGGCCAGGGAGCCATAAGGCTAGCTCTAGTTTGTCTGCTTCCACAACCGGCGATGATAAAGGAGGCGAGGAGGGTCTACGCAGTGTGTCCATGGAAGATGTTTATTCGCATGGTGCAGCAGAGGCCAATGACCTCCCCGAGGCAGAGATGCCTCAAGGGCGAAGGCCTCACATGCACAGCCACATGTGGTGCATAGACACACGTGAAGCATAGACAGCAAGATGGCAGAGGGTGAGGGGTTTTATAGGGAAACAGAGAGGGGCAGGGACAGCACACAGGCCCAGTGACCTCTGGGTACAGGGGAGGTACATGGGTGGAGTTAGGAGTACAGGAACCAATAGGGGAAACCCAAGGGAGTGGCCAGGACCACGTGGGGTAGGGAAGGCAGGACAATAGGTGACAAGTACAGTCGTTAAGAAAGGGGTGTGGGGAACTTGCAGCTATTACCACAATAATAAAGAGCATCTCACAATTAACTATAGGTTTGCTGTATGCCAAGAGAGAAAGAGTATGTACAGTTATAAATACAAGCTGTTGCAATTATGTTAATCCTAACTTAAACAAATGTATGTAATAGTTATTTGTGTTATTGCATTGTTATTTACTGTCTGCAATAGTAGTTATTGTTGTATGATATTATGTACTTGAAATTGCAATGCTTATATTCAATGGCAAAAGTATAAACTTAGATATAAAATAGAGAAAGGTATTTACTTTCATGACATACAAAATTTGTAAAGAATTACAAATTACAAAAGAAAAGGGGGAATTGAGAAAGATTCTCTGAGCTTTTGCCCCCCTTCCACCAGCACAGGCGCCTGTCTGTGGCTTCCAGGGCTGAAGGCTGAACTCTTAATTCAAATTCAAATTGTAGGTAACAGCTCTGGCCTGATGGCTTATCAGCTAAGCATGCATTTGAAACCAGCACAGAAACTGCTGAATCATCCCGTGAAGGACCTTCACCTTGGAGGGGGCTTTGGGGGTATCCAAAGACCACCAGGACATACGGAGCATGCGTGGTGCACATGCTAATGATATTAATGAAATGATTTGTATAACCACTCCTATCCTGAAGAATATTCATGATTTTACCTATAACACTGTGTCTTTGGGGTACTGAGGTATGTGTGTTTGGTGGAAACAATTCCCCACACATCCGGTGCACCGAATAAAGCAAATACCCACTTCTCTGACTTGGCCTCTGAAGTGTCTCTGGGCTCGATTGGGGCGAATTATGCGTGGGTATTTCCAAGGGAAAAGACTGGGCCCCCACCCCCTCTCTCTTTTTCTCTCTCTCTTTCTCTCTGGAGTGAGCACCTCCTGGCTGCTTACTGGAGCCTTGGCTGCTGCTGCCATCGCCAGGGTACTGTACAGGACATGTGAAAGCCAGGGAAAAACAGAAACCACCCCCTCTCCACCTTCTCTCTCCTCCCGGGGGTCGCCATTACCCCTGGGGAGGCTCAGGGCTTGCTTTGGCCACCCTCTAGAAGCTGCCTGAGCCAACAGCACCCCTTGGAGCTGCAGGGGAGTTGCTGCACCCCCTCTGCTTCACCAGGAGCCCACAGTGTTCCCTGCCAGTTGTGATCATACTTACAACCGAAGGGGAAAAATTGCTTGACAGGCAGGAAAAAAGCTGTATTGGGTTTTCCGGGTTTTTTGTGTTGTTCCTCTTTTTATTGTTGTTTGACTGTCTTGATATAGATATATATAGATATACATGTATAGTCTAATAAAGAACTGTTTTTCCTTTTCCCATATCTTTGCCTGAAAGCCCTGTAATTTCAAAGTTATAATAATTTGGAAGGAGGGGGTCATATTTTCTATTCCAGTGTCGGGGGTTGGGTACATTTAGAATTTCTTCCCATTCCTGTTACTAAGCAACAAATCGCTGGGTGATTTAAAGCCATCAAGTCTTTTTTAAGAAACAAAGGGGTATGCTGAGCAGGGCAGGAGAAGGAAGGAGCTGTCTGTTGGAAGTGGCTCTCGTCGTTCGGACACCGAGAGGAGAGGCTGCTCCTTGCCTCTGGCTGCGACTGCAGAAAAATCCAACTGTGCTCTGTTTTCTCCTCCTGGCTGGGTGAGCTTTGATTCAACCTCTTTCCCACTGAGAAGTGCACGCTTCTCCGGGCTGCGTTCCCTCGCAATAGCTGCCAGGAGAGTCCGTCTGCCTCTGCCGCCTGCCCCCGCCCTCTACCGCACAAGACCGCGGCGTCTTCTGTGACTGCAGAAATCCTTGCTACCTTGCCTAGCTAGCCGGGAGAGAGCCAGCGCCTGCCCCTGCTGCCCTGCTTTTTTGCTGCTCCAAGCTGCTTTGCTGCCCTGCATGCTTTTCAGCCCGCCCTCCATTACCAGCTGCCTGAAGCTGACCTGACCCTGCGCCACAGCGCCACCTGCAGCCGCTCGGCAGTCATCGCACCTGCCCTGCCCGGCCGGGAGCTCAACAGCGCCCCTGCTGCTTGCGACCATGATTACACCATACGGGAAAAGGCTCGGCAGCTCACAAGTCATCTGCTATTGGTTTCTGGTTCTAGTTGTGGTTGCTATTATTGTTATTGCTTGTTTATAGATACTAGTAAAGAACTGATATTCCTTTTTCCCATACCTTTGCTGGAAAGCCCTTGATTTTCAAAATTAAATAATTTGGAGGGAGGGGAAAAATCACATTCTCTGTCCCAAGGGAGGGTTCAACCTCTCTTGGCAGACACCTGTCTTTCAAACCAAGACATCCAGGAAGGTTCCTGCCTTCCTTGGCAGACACCTGTCTTTTTAACCAGGACACTTACATTGTGGCTCCCAACACTGCACACAGTACTTGAAGTAAGGCCACACCAGTGCAGAGTAGAGTGAGACAATCACCTCCCTGGACTCCTGGTGATGCTGTGCCTGATGCTCCTCAGAATATGGTCTGCTCTTTTGGCTACCAGGGCACTGCTGACTCACATTTAATTTTCCATTCTCCAGGACCCCCAGGTCCATTTCCATGGCACTCTTCTCCAACTTCTCGTTCCCCAGTCTGTCTGTAAATCCAGGGCTGTCCTGCCCCAGGTACAGAATCTGGCACTTGACTTTGTTAAACTCCATATGGTTGGTGATTGCCCAGCCCTCTAATTTTTCTAGGTCACTCTGCAGGGCCTTTGTGCCTTAGAGGGGGTCAATAGGTCCTCCCAGTTTAGTGTCCCCAGCAAACTTACTTAGGATTCCTTCCAGTTCTGCATCCAAGGTGTTCATGTAGATGTTTAAGAGAACTGTCCTTAAAATGGCACCCTGTGGAACCCCACCAATGACCGGTTGCTAGCCTGATATTACCCCATTCACTATAACTCTTTGTGCCCGACCTGTGAGCCAGTTGTTCACCCATTGCATGATGTGTTTATTCAGTTGCGTGCTGGATATTTTGCCCAGAAGGATCTGTGAGAGACAATATCACTAGCTTTACTGAAATCCAAAAAGATGAGATCAACTGGTTTCCCTTGATCAACTAGGTGGGTTACCTGGTTGTAAAAGGAAATTAAGTTTGATAAGAAAGACTTTCCCTTCATGAACCCATGCTGGTTGATTTACACGACACCAGGACTGATGGCGATAGATCGAGTACATCTGTCTCAAAGGGAGAAAAGGATCTTTTCACAGGAGTTATTAGGGCTCTTTGAATGAGCTTTAAACTAGATCTGAAGAGGGAAAGGGATAAAACCAGGGTTGCTATAGATAAGTTGGGGGGCAGGGCATGCCAGTGTTTGAGGGGCAGTATGCTAGCGAGGTCCTCTGGTCTGCTATCTCAGTGGGGGTATGGGATGGAGATCCACACGACAGCAAAGACGCAAGAGGTAATGATGTGTTAGAAACCATGGAAGTGCCTGAGAATAGTCACATAGGAATTAGGGCTTCCCCCCCCCAAAAAAAAAGGTGGAAGGATCAGTAACCCAACTGAAGTGCATTTATAGAAATGCACACAGCATGGGCAACAAACAGGAGGAGCTAGAAGCCATTGTGCAGCTGGAAGACTATGATATAGCTGCCATCACAGAAACATGGTGGGATGACTTGGACAACTGGAATGCTTCAATGGATGGCTAAAAACTCTTTAGACGGGACAAGTAAGGGAGGAGGGGCATTGAGGTAACCCTGTATGTCACGGGATGTTTTGATTGTCTAGAGATGGTATGAAAGAGTTGTGTCTATGGGAAAGAATCAGAGGAGAGGCCAACAAGGCAGATATCATGATGGGAGTCTGTTATAACCCTACTCAATCAAGATGAAGAGGCAGATTAAATATTCTATATGCAGCTGGGAGAAGTCTTGTGATTGCTGGCCCTTATTTTCACGGGGGACTTTAACATACCACATAACTGCTGGAAATACAATACAGTGGAGAGGAAACAGTCTAGGAGGTTCCATGAGTGTGTGGAAGAGAACTTCCTGACACAGCTGGTGAGTGAGCCAACTAGGAAAGGCACCCCACTGGACTTATTGTTTGTGAACAGAGAAGGACTTGTGGATGATATGATGATTGGAGGCTCTCTTGGGCATAGTGATCATTACATGATGGAGTTTTCAATTCTCAAAGTAAGGAGGGGGGTTAGCATAACACCAGTTTGCTGATGATACCAAACTGGCAGGAGTGGCTGATACCCCAGAAGACTGTGATGCCATTCAGTGGGACTTGGACAGGCTGGAGAGTTGGGTGGAGAGAAACCTAATGAAGTTCAACAAAGGCAAGTATAGGGTCCTGCACCTGGGGAGGAATAACCCCATGCACTAGTAGAGCTTAGAGGTTAACGGTATCATTGGGGAACAATGGCACACTATCTCCTTGTGATGGTCTGCAGAAAATCTGTTTATTAGCAAGAGAACAAGGCTTCTTATACCTTCCATTTGGGTGGGGTAGGCACAGATTGGCTGTGCGCTTGTCAATCATGCACCTTCCAATCCAATCACCATGCAGTGTCCACGTGTCTCGCTGACCAATCCCTACCTCACGCAGGAGACATCCTTTCATGAGCAAGAGTGTACAGAAACGAACAAGATCTTAACAGTAAGGCTTTTATCTATCTCCCATATCTCCCCTTTCTCTGTTTATTCAAGGAAAACACAAACCGTACCCCAAAGCCGAGGTTATTTAGAAAAATCTGAACAAATAACAAAGCAACAACCTTTGATAAACACCAACATGATCAATATCAATTCGCACACACCGCAATGGAACCTATTTCACATGGTAACCTGTGGAGACACAAGCATAACCTCTTTCCCATGTTTCATGTGGGCCCCCTGACTCCCCCTTCTTTTGTTTTTAAGCTGGGCTATAATCAGTTTTAATAGTGTTTGAGAGACCTAAAATGGCAAAGCAGGTTAGCTAGTGCCAAATGACATCATGGGCCTTCTCTCCGGTGTGTGTGGTCTCCCACATCTCCCCCTTCTTTGTTTATTATGGTAAAGAAAAAGAGTCTCCCAGATCTATAACTACTAGAGGCTAATTAAGGGGAATCATTGCAGGTGATGGAAGTCTAGGATACAGAATCTTAAAACATCCCTTTCCTAAAATGTACATGGTATGGCAGCAAAAAATGGTGCAATCAGGGCAGTTTTACTTATGCAGCCCACCACTGCAGTTTTGCTGTTTTTGCTGGATTCATCCTTTGACGAGGGTCATGCTGCAGTGGTGTTTTGTATATAAGTAATTTCCTAGAAAAGTCTGTAAGTGCAGTTTGAAAGTTAGTATCTTCTGACAACAGTCAAGACAAATTGCAACATGTAGGTCCATGTAGTAACATATTAATGCTACAGATGTTGCGCAGCTCGGCTGCCGTGCTCAGTGCACAGCCCAGAGCCACCACAGTGTGCCCTGATGACATCATGGCCAGAGCAGTCTCTTCTGTTTCCTGCGCCGCAGGCATTTTGCACTGTAGCCAGAGTGACGCTCAGCAGCCCAATGTCTCCCTTTTCCGCATCGGGGACAATCCTTAGAAGGTCGTTTTGTGTCCCCTCCCCCTTGCCACAGACAATCTCTCTGAAAGTGACCACATGAACCACATTTAAAGCAACAACCCTCTTCCCCCCCGCCCCCCAGAACCCAGAGGTGCGTGGCTAAAGCCGCAGTCAGAGAACTGGTGTTGTAAGTGGCAGAGCCCACATTTTGACATGCCCTGACCATGTCTGCGATATCACAAGTATGCGGATTGCGAACAGTGATCAATGCTTTCCTACACTTGTCATTTGCATTTGCAAAAGCAAGCTGCCACAACAAAATAGTCTGGGCTTCATCGTTATCAACTTGCCTGGAAATCGCAGCTTGCAATTTATCGAGAAACTCCACAAATGATTCTGCTGAACGCTGCAAAATCTTAGCAAAAGACATGTTAGAATCAATGCCTTTCCCCGGGAGCTGGAGCAGAGCCTGCAGAGCTAGGAGTGTGATGATGTCATACACATCACGTGGGTAGTCTGTCTGCGCTGTGGAGGTTGCATGCTGACCTTCCCCTGTCAGCTAAGTTACAACAACAGGCCGATTTCTGCCCTGCAAAGCATCTGCATGAGCTGTACACAGTTCCTGGTAATCAGTAAGCCAAAGCGTGAACTGCGTCATGGATAAAATAATTTTTATTATGCTTTTCCAATCCATAGGGGTAAGAACATAGGTAGTACTTATGGACTCCAAGTAACCTGAAATGTGATAGGAAGTTAAACCGCTTTCCTTTACCAATGCCTTCAGTTCTTTAATAACTTTATCATCTAAGTCTTTGTGATAAGGGTGCCGATTCAGTGCGTAAATAACAGGACAGGATGTAACAACTTCTAAGTCACCTTCTTTCATTGTTTCTTCTTTACACTTTATCTAACACTGCATGGCCACATTATCTTGGCAGCGCGGTGCTGCACCAATATCGCTCCATGGGAAACACAGCTCTGTATCTCAGCAGTGCCATGTGGTGCTGGCCACGCTGCTGCCATTGTGCAGGCCACTGCCACACTGTGTCCCACTGTCATTGTTCTGCAGGGGGTACAAATCTGTCTCTCGTTCAGCATCTGAGAGTCCCTGGTAAGTGTGGGGGGGGGCGGATTGCTTCCACAAAATAGCAGGTCACGCAGTTTTCAAATTGAAAATGGCGCTTGTTCGCACGCTTTTTGGTTTCGGTGAGCTTTTCTTTAGGAGCCGCCATCACTATTGCCCATGTAGAGAGATGGCTACAAGCCTGGAATTTGCTATTTCTGGTGATATCAAAGAGTCTCTGTTCCATCGCCTTCCAGGTTTTAACATGCATGGACACCCAGTACTGCATGGCACAAAATTTAGCATCGGAGATGTCTTTATGCTGCCGATGCGGGAGCCCTCTCATAGCTAGGCTCCGCCTTTGCTCCAGGGTTATTTTTCCTCCCATTCTTCCCTGCTGCTCACCTGAGAGGTGTGGGGTCTCATCTTTGGTTCCTTTCCAGGACCTTCGTTTAAATCCTTAGTCTAGCACGGCGAATGCTACCAGTGCAGTCTACTTCTTTCCACTGCCTTTCATAAGCCCCTGTTCAGGTGCCATATGTAGCATTGGGGAACAATGGCACACTATCTCCTTGTGATGGTCTGCAGAAAATCTGTTTATTAGCAAGAGAACAAGCTTTCTTATACCCTCCATTTGGGTGGGGTAGGTATGGATTGGCTGCGCGCTTGTCAATCATGCGCCTTCCCATCCAATCACCGTGCAGTGTTCACGCTTCTCCCTGACCAATCCCTGCCTCACTCAGGAGGCATCCTTTCATGAGCAAGAGTGTACAGAAACTAAGAAGATCTTAACAGTAAGGCTTTTATCTACCTCCCACAGTTAACTTGCTGGAAAGCAGCTCTGCAGAGAAGGACCTGGGGATCTTGGTGGGCAAGTTAACCATGAGCCAGCAATGTGCCCTTTTGGCTAAGAAGGCCAATGGTATCTTGGGATGCATTAGAAAGACTATGGCCAGCAAGTCGAGAGAAGTTATCCTCCTCCTCTACTCAGCCATTGTGAGGCCACATCTGCAGTGCTGTGTCCAGTTCTGGACTCCCCAGTTGAAGAAAGACAAGGAGCTATGGGAAAGGGTCCAGTGGAGGGCTACAAAGATGATTAGGGGACTGGAGCACCTCTCCTATGAGGAAAGGCTGAGAGAGCTGGGCCTGTTTAGCCCAGAGAAGAGAAGACTTAGAAGACATATATCAATGTATATAAGTATCTGAAGGGAGGGTGTCAAGAAGATGAAGACAAACTCTTTTCAGTGATGCTCAGAGACAAGATAACAGGCAACAGGCACAAACTGAAACACAGTAACGTACATCTGAATATGAGGGAAAGCTTCTTTACTTTGAGGGTGACAGAGCACTGGAACAGGTTTTCAAGAGAGGTTGTGGAGTTTCCTTCTCTGGAGATATTCAAAACCCTCCTAGATGCCATACTGTGGGCCCTGCTTTAGGGGAACTTGCTTTAGCAGAGGGGTTGGACTAGATGATCTCCCTTCCAACCCCAACCATTCTGTGATTCTGTGATTCTGTGATTCTGTGATTCTGTGATTCTGTGATTCTGTGATTCTGTGAACTGCTACTATGGACATGCAGAGGGCAAACTTCAGCCTGTTTAGGAGCCTGGTGGGCAGAGTCCCTTGGGAGGCAGTCCTGAAGGGCAAAGAAGTTCAGGAAGGTTGGACATTTTTCAAGAAGGAGATCTTAAAAGCTCAGAAGTCATACCTATGTGTCAAAAGTTGAGCCATTGAAGAAGAGCTTGGCTGAACAGAGAGCTTTGGCTTCTCTTTGATTGAAGAGGTAGACAACTCAGGAAGAGTACAGCATAAGGTTATGCAGAGAGAAAGCCAAAGCCCAGCTAGAATTTAATCTGGGTACTGCCATAAAAAGCAATAAAAAATGTTTCTATAAATACATTAACAGCAAAAGGAGGGCTAAGGAGAATCTCCATTCTTTATTGGATGTGAAGGGAACATTGTGACAAAGGATGAGGAAAAGGGTGAGGTACTTAATGCCTTCTTTCCCTCAATCTTGAATGATAAGAACAGCTGTTCTCTGGGTGCCCAGCTCCCTAAGCTGGAAGACAGGGACGGGGAGCAGAATGAAGCCCCCATAATCAAAAGGGAAATGGTCAGTGATCTGCTACCAGCTAGACCCACACAAGTCAATGGGGCAGGATGGGATCCACCCAAGGGTACTGAGGGAGCTGGCAGAAGTGCTCACTAAGCCACCTTCAATCATTTATCAGCAGTCCTGGCTAACCTGGGAGGTCCCAGGTGACTGGAGGTTAGCAAATATGATGCTTATCTACAAGAAGGGTTGGAAGGAGGATCCAGGTAACTATGAGCCTGTCAGTAGGCCCCTGCCACAGCTGGGCAGAAGAGAGAAAAAAACTTTAATGAAGCCGTCATGAGTTGAGATAAGGACAGGGAAGAAACACTCCAAAAGCAAAACAGGCTCAACTTAAAGTTACAAAGTGAATTTATTACTAACAGAGACAGAGGAGGATAATGAGAAGTAAAATAAACCCTTAAAGACACCCTTTCTTCCCCCAACCCCTCCCTCCTTCCCATTGACAGCACAGGGAACAGGGCATGGGGGGTTTGGTCATTTCATCACTGAGATCTTCTTCCATTGCTCAGTGAGAGAACTCCTTCCCCTGCTGCCCCATGGGGTCCCTCCCATGGGAGGCAGTTGTCTGTGAACTTCTCCGACGTGGTTCCAAATTTCACGAGCAGCAGTCCTCCCAAAACTGCTGCAGCGTGGGTCACTCGTCCATGGGGTGCAGTCCTACAAGGACAAGCTGCTCCATCTTGGAAGTAAGGGCCCCTTCTCTCCACTGGGCCTTCCACTGGAACACAGCCTCCTCCAGGCATCCACCCATTTCAGTGTGGGCACCTCCCCCACGGTCTGCGAGTGGATCTCTGCATCCCCTGTGGACCCCACAGGCTGCTGGGGGACAGCCTGCTTCACCATGGTCTTCACCATGGCCTGCAGAGGAAATTTGGCTCCAGTACCTGGAGCACCTTCTCCCCCTCCTTCTTCACTGACCTTGGTGTCTCCATGTTGTTTGTCTCACATGTTCTCATCTCCTCCTCTTCTCCTGTTAGAAAAAACTGTATGCATCTTTGTTTTGATTTTCTTCTTAAATATGTTATCACAGAGGCGTTACTAACATGTCTAATTGGCCCAGGCTTGGTCAGCAGCATGTCCATCTTCAGAGCCATCGGGGATTGGCTCTGCTGGACATGGTGGAAGCTTCCAGCAGCTTCTCACAGGAGCCATCTCTGTGCCCCCCCCTTCCCCCCCAGTACCAAAAACCAGTCCAAGCTAAACCAACACAGCAGGTCCTGTTTGACTTACCTGATCTCCTATGACAAGGTGACCCACTTAATGGATGAAGGAAAGGCTGTGGATGTTGTCTACCTAGACTTTAGTAAAGCCTTTAACACCATTTCCACAGCATTCTCCTGGAGAAACTGGCTGCTCATGGTTTGCTTGGATGAGTGTACTCTTTACTAGGAAACAAAGTGAGCCCAGGTAGCGGTGGTGAATGGAGTTACACCCAGTTGGCAGCCAGTCACTAGTGGTGTTCCCCAGGGCTCAGTATTTGGGCCAGGCCTGTTTAATGTCTTTATAAGTGATCTGGACAAGGGGATCAAGTGCACCCTCAGTAGGTTTGCAGATGACACCAAGTTGGGTGGAAGAGTTGATCTGCTTGAGGGTAGGAAGGCTCTGCAGAGGGATCTGGACAGTCTGGATAGATGGGCCAAGGCCAATTGTATGAAGCTCAACAAGGCCAAATGCTGGGTCCTGCGCTTGGGTCATGACAACCCCATGCAGCACTACAGGTTGTAATGATCTGTTCTTGCTTGTTTGTTTTACAAGGGTAAATTCCATTTTAGTTGTTTGTGATGGAAGGTTCTTCAAAATAATTGCTTTCTCTGGATTCACATTACTTACCTATGATTCTTTGCAATTTTTGCTAGATTCCTGATGTAGTACAAGTAGTTGAGTAGTGTCTGGGTCCCAAGTACTTTTGACCCTTGGATTGATGATGGAGTTTTAAGTGAACACTGCTAACTAAAAAAATCTGTAAGCCATGATGTTCTCTACTATTAATCTTTGATTTCAACTACTGCTTTTACTCATGTTAAGACACATCCCTGGAGTGTTGCCCTGAGTAGGCATTCAGAAATCTCTGAATAAGCCAATCGGCTTATTTACAGGAAAGAAAATCTATCTGAAGTACTTTTTCTTCAAAAATATAAGTCTCTGGGTTAACATTTAATTGCTCTGCAAGGACAAGTTGAAGAGATTCTTTAACTGCTTGTAGGGATGTGGTCCCCCTTTCCTTTTTCTGGCTGGCCTTTGCATGGTGGTTTCTGCTGCCTATTTTCTCTAAGAACTAACCTTAGTGTGTCGGAGGGGCAGCTTTTCTGAATTTGAGATGCTTTTGAGTATCTCTAATGGTGCCTTAGAGGGCTTAACATCTTGAGAGGCCCCTCCTGGCCTTGTCCTAAAAGGACTGACTGAAGAGTGATGCTCCAGTGAGAAGATTTTTTTTTTGTTTGTTTTGGTAAAGGATGGGGATTGCAGGTATTTGCCTTCTTTAACACCTTCAGAGTAAAAAAAAAAATTCCTTATGTTATGGGAAAGCTTTTTTTCTATGTCATGATATAACTGTTCAAAGCCCTTGTAACAGCTTACTTCATACATGTGTTTTTGCTGCAGATCCATCAGGACGCAGTCCCCATCTCATACACAGTGACAACAGTGGCGCCACATGGAATTCCACTTTGTACAGCCTAGCACATACCACCCTGCAGCACACAGCAGGTCCCAGGTTGTTCTGTGGTATTCAGTGGACAGCACCTTCCTATCTGTAGTGTGCCTACTCCAGTAAGTATGGTTCCCCTAGTTATATCAACTGGGCGTAAATTTAGGAGGTGGAATACCTGGAGTTTCATTGCCCATCCAGCCTTCCCTGATGTAAAATAAAAACTATTATGTTGGGTAAGATGAAATAGGAAAGCTTTATAGATATTATTACCTTGCAAAAGATGCTGAGGATATGGAAAATATGAGCGAGATTGAAATGAAGACAAGGTTCGAGTTGTAGAGTAACTAAAAAACAATGGTATGGCCACGGAAGGTAATCCCCCTTCTTGATAGAACAATGCCCTCTGCCCAGGCAAGTCCAAAGGTCAGAGCAGACCCTACCTGCCTGGTGGAGATCCCAAAAAGCAGTTTTTTAAGGTTTGAAACATGACCCCGTATGGTAAGGTGATGATTCCTATAGATTGTATGTAAATGCTGTAGAGTTTATAGCTTGTCTTAGATTGGTTAAAGGGAATTAGAATATTCAACAGAGAAGATGATTTATTGCATTGTAAACAGCAAATCGCTCTCTTTTACTCTCTTTTACTCTCTTTTTACTCTCTTTTTACTCTCTTTTTACTCTCTTCTTTCTGCTCTCTCTCCCTCTCTCTCTCTCTTTTCTCTGGCCTGCTTTGGGCTGCGTCTTGCAGCCTAGCAGGCCTCTCACGCTCACGCTCTTTTGCAATAAACCCTCACGTTCTAAAACCCATCTTTAGAGATCTCTTGTCCCTATTTTTATCCCCATAACTAAACCCCACGGAGTCCTTCCTTACACAATTATTTCCTGGGGTAAATATTAACGGTATATATAATATGGTATGTATATGTATATATATATGGTGCAAGCTTTAGAGCTAGTAAACCTATTGTGCTTCCTTGCTCCTTTCATAGAATTATACCATCTTCTCATGTATTTTTGACAAAAAAAAAATAAAAAGCTGGTTTCTCATCTGGTCTCTTACCCTATCCATTAGCAGCTATTCTACATACATTCAGATGCTTACAGGAAAAGACTTTCAAAGTTCAAGTGCTATTAGGAATCTCACCTAGAGCTTTTACCTGGAAATGGTCATATAAAATGGTACAGCTCCAGCTAACAGCTCTTTATGAAAGACAGGCAAGAAAGCAGAGAGGATTACTCCTTACATGAAGGAGTAGCTCAAGCATATAATGGGCTTCTATTGAGTAGGTGACAGGCTGTCTGAGAGCTTGTGGATCAGGAACAGAGAAGAGACTAGTAAGGGGTGACATCATGATGTGAGCTTCTTACAGACCATCTGATCAGTATGAAGAAGGGGACAATACCTTCTTTAAACAACCTGAGGAAGTCTTCAGATTATAGACCCTGGTTTTTATGGGGGACTTGAAACTTCCTGACATCTGCTGGAAGGTTAAAAATGGGACGGAAACATTCCAGGAGGCTTCTGAAGGGTGTTGTGGGGGGTGAACAATGATGAAAACTACTTAATAGAGGTGGTGTGCTACCAAAAATTGGTAAAAATAAAAACTCCTTAACACCAATGCAGCGTTAAGAAGCAGGCATTCTTTATTTGGCCAGATGCACAAGGGAATATCTCCTCCGAAATATCGTGCATGATGAGAACAGAAAAAGCTCCTGTTTATATACTATATTTCACATTCATATTTATTGATTTTCCTGGAATAAACATACATATGATAATTATTTCCCCCAAATCATTAACATATTTTCCCTCCCCTTTCCTCATGTGTTCTTCTGTCCTGGGGGTCTCTTTGGTGGTCCTTGATGGTCGATGACCCCAAAGTCATATCTGATCACTTGGTGAACTGGTAAAAGTTGGCCCAACTGGGCTGGATGTTTTCCAGTCCTTCTTCCTACAGAATAATCATTGTGTGGTTCCATAGGCCAGTGTTTTTTGAAGAATAAGCACTGTATTATCCCACAAGGTGGAAATGATTCTTCATCTGGCAACATTCCCCCCCTTTGAAGCTTGTGAAGCTTGTCTTCCCTTCAAGCCTTCATAAGCCTCACTTTGCTTTTTTACTAACATCATATAAGTTCCTCACATTGCATTAGCAATCATGGTTTTTATGCAGCTTAAAGCAAGTATCATAATCACAGTTATTACTGTGAACACAATTATACTTTGCAAAAGTGAGGCCAACCAACCACTCAGAAAAAATCCAAATCCTGTAGAAATTTTATTCAACCAGTTACTTTCTAATCCTTCCCTTAATTCTCTGATAGATGCAGCAACCGATTTTATCCTTTCTATCTGATGATCCAATTCAGCAGTCAGATTTGGAATGTACACACAAGTATTGTTGTTTAAATTCAAGTAACCACATACTCCATGCCCATGTAACACCAATAGGTCTAAAGCCAATCTGTTTTGTAAGGTCATTTTGATTGTGGTGTGCAACTGTTCATTTATTTCATTAAACCCCAATTGAGTTGCATTCTTTAAAGTTTCCATTTATAGAGTCAAATTGTGTATGGCTGGTCTGTTCCTAAAGGTAGATATTGGAGGAGTGAAGATGGATTCTTAAATCCATCCCACTATAGCTCCCATACTGGGATGTTTCCAAGTTTCATCACATTTTCATCACAAACTTTTCCCCATATTTGGCTTCCCAATCGTGACTCCTTCCACAAGGGACATAACCTTAATACTCCCAGTGTCTGTTGTACTCTTGATTCTCCTAAGAGCAAATGTTTGGTCCAAATTCCATTACTTCCTGTCCATACTGTGGGTCCTAATGATTTTACCGTGTCCTGCTGACAGTCTATATCTCTCCAAGTCTCACTGTTTGTTAGGTGAGACCAGGTGTCATTAACAAAGGTAGAATAATTTTTACAAACACATCCCAACCTTAAAGCCTGGGCCACAGCCATGAGCTGCTGTACCTCAGGATTCCTACTAGTACAAGTGTATACTTGAGTGCAATTCCACTTTTCCTTTAGCCTTGACCTTATTAAATCAGGATATTTTATACCTACCTGTAAGGGGTCCTCTGGGTGTTCTGGACTCTCTTCCCAATCTAGATACCATTGAACTGGCTGGATATATTCCCATTGCCCTGTCTGAGGGCTGTTCCATATTTCTGGTATTTCACATCCCCAAGGGGTATTAGTACAATCTGTTTGCCAATAGGTATTTCCTGAGGTTATTTACAGATAAGGTTTTGAAATATTACAATTCTCGACAGTATTGTTCTTATGTGTTCTTCATAAGGAATATTCCCCTTCTATCCCTGTCCAATTGGCATGGGTGCTATTTCCTTCCCACCTGTTCCCATATTTTTGTCAAATTGCTGACTAAGACTCCCCATGGAACTGGATGTTCTGCAGAGGTTGGTATTGGAAAGCAAGCTGTTACAGAACTCTAAGCAAAAAAAAAAAAAAAAAAGTAATACAAATTCACCCCACAAGAAATTAAATCGAAAACTTCACAGTGTTAGTTAGTCTTGTTACCTTCATATTTTTATGTGTAAAAGATTATCTGACAGTTGACAATGATATGTGATCACTGGTTTTACCCATGTGTGGTGAACACAGGGCTTGATTCCTTCTACCTTAAGTGCAGTGTAGGTTACCGGGAGGACTTGAGATAGTCCCTTCTACTTCTCCTGGATTGGTCCAAAATTCCAGGCTCTGATGCACACTGTATCTCCTGGTTAGAAAGGATGTACAGGCAAGTCTAGACCAAACTATCTGTTGATAATGATGTACCTTTTAAGACTTAAAAGAGTTAGTCCCAGTGCTATTAAATATTAATTTCAGCAAAACTTTTGAGACTTCCCTTGCCTTGTTGGTGTGACATGAGAAAGCTTCTGGCCATCCAGAAAAAGTATCTACCAATACCAAAATGTACCAATCCCCATTCTGCTTGGGCAATTCAGCAAAATCTATTTGCCAATAATCACCTGGTGAATTTCCGTTTTACTAGCCCTGGAGGCGGCTTTCTTCCTTTCTTGGGATTATTTTGCAAACAAATCACATATTATTCAACAACTGATCTATTAATTTCTGTCATTTTTGTGCTTACTATATGTCGCTGTTGAGCAGCTAGCAGAGTAATGAATGCACCAGTTCTCAGTGGCAAGAAGGAATGACCTTTATTGTTTTGATTTCATCACATATATAGAGTTCTCAAAAGTCACCCAGATTGGTCAGTCAGAGGCCTTCCCCCAGGCCTGATTGGCCAGGCCTGCACTGTCCAAGTTCTGGGACACTGTTCCAACAACATCCAAACTTTATCTTTATTTATAAAACACAAGAAAATTTCTCATGGGAAAAACCTGTGCTAGCCACAACTATATTCTTTTGTAAATTAATCACCATATTGTCTATTTCCTAATGTGTTTCCTGATATTTTAGTTCTGTTATCTTATACATTCATTTTGGAGGTACAACTACCTTCCCACATGAGGTTACCAATCACCTGCTGGGATTTTCTTACCTTCTAATGATGCAGCTAACTGCCTGTCCTGATTACTATAATTCGGTTTTTGTTCCAGGACATTCAACTTTCTGCTAGGTATTAGTGCAAGGATACCTTTCTCAGCAATCTCTTTAGCTATTTTGTCAGCTAATTGATTCCCTGTATTAACTGATGGGCTTTACATGGGTATCACAGCCACTTCTTTCGGCATTTTCACACTGTAGTAGTTGACTAATTTCTTCTTTGTACTTAATAGAAGACGTCTGTGCTGATAACAATCCTCTTTTGTTCCTTATGGCTCCATGTACATGTATTATTCCAAAAACATATTTTAAATCAGTCCATATGTGTACCCTGTTTCTTTCAGCCATTTCTAGCACTCGGTATAAAGTCATTAATTCTGCTTTTTGTGCCTATGTGTTAATAGGTAAAGCCTGGGCTTCTATTGCCTGGGTTGAGGTTCCCACTGCATACCCAGCTGCCTGTCTTCCATTTCATACCATGCTGCTTCCACTGGTGTATAGGTTCAGTTCCGGGTCCCAGATGGGATGGCTCTTGTGATCCGGTCTGCCAGAACACACTTGTTCAATAGTTACCAGGCAGTCATGGTGCAAAGGTCTTTGGGCTTCTTCTGAAGCCTGGAGAAACATGGCTGGGTTCAAAATAGTAGTTACCTTAAGTTCAACATTGTCCTGCTCCAGTAGGGCAACTTAGTATTTCAACATCCTGCTGGTGAAATCCAAAGTCCTCCTTTTTGTTCCAAACCACCTATTACCATGTGGGGTACGTATATTTTAATCTTTTGTCACAATATCAGCTTTTGTGCTTCCTGGGTTAAAAGGTCTGCAGCTACCACCACTCTCAAATATCCGGGCCATCCCATCCTTTACTTGCATTGTCCAATTGTTTGGAAAAGTACCTTACAAGCTGCTTCCATGACCCCAAATGCTATGACAATATCCCTAGTGCCAGTTGCATCCTTTCATGCACAAATATCTCCAATGGTTTGTTAAAGTGTGGGAGTTGCAGTGCAGGAGTTGGCATTAAGGCTCTTTTTAGGGCTTTAAAGGCCCTCTGACTCTCCGGAGTCCATACCAAGTATTTTTTGGTGGAAGGTCATACAAGGGTTTCGTCAGTACCCCATAATTGGCAATCCATAACTGACACCATCCAGCCATACCTAAGAAGGCTTGTAGTCTTTGGCTCCGGAGTCTGGCAAATGGCTTCTTTTCAGCTGCTTCCCAAGCCTCTTTTTCCCTGTGAATCTCAAAATCAAGATATATTACTGCTTCTTTGGCTATTTGTGCCTTTTCTTTGGCACCCTGTGTCCAGATTGTCCTAAGAAATTTACCAAACTTAGAGTAGCATCGAGGCACTCCCTTTCAGTCTTGGTTGCTGGCAGAACCTACATCTACACATTGTAGTAAAGATCTGTCCATATTTTCTTTTTCCAGCTTTCCAATTTCTTTTGCCAACTGATTGCTATATAAAGTAGGGCTATTTTGAAGCCCTAGAGTAGCACAGTCCATGTTAGCTGCACCTTCTGCCCAGTGTTTGGATTCTCCCACTCAAAAGCAAACAATTTCCAACTATCTGGGTCAAGAAGTATTACAGAAAAATGCATCCTTAAGACTGAGCACTGTGAACCATTTGTATTTCCCTTTCAGTGCTGTCAAGAGTGTGTATGGATTAACTACTACTGGATGAATATCAGGTACTATTTTATTAATGGCCCGTATATCTTGTACTAATATATATTCCCCATTTTGCTTTTTAACTGGTAAACATTGCTGTATTATCTTCTGATCCACACTCTTTCAATAACCCATATGAAAAACAATTTTTATGAGCTAATCCAACTTTTTCCTTGCCTCCCACTTAACAGGATATTGCTTTTGCCTTACCGGTCTGGCTTCAGGTTTGAGAGTAATCCTCACCATGATAGTGAGTTATATGTTAGTCAGCCAGGAGTTGTGTGATTTTTTTTTAAATTTTGAAATGAACTATGTTTAATTAGTTAAGAAATGTTTGGCTGTGATTTTAGCTGGTTTTAATTTAGATCTGCACTGGCTGAGTGTCAGTTGAAAACCCCGACAAATTACCTCACTGCACCTGCAGAAAGGAACTCCATGGACCCATACCCCTTTAGAGAACTTAATTGTTGAAGAAAAAAATTCAATAAAGAATGGTTTAATGGTTATCATATAACTCAAGATGAATTAGATGTCATAGAACAAGAAAGATATCTTGAAAAATTAAGAAGTCAAAGGCCTATACACCCCAGAAAACTTGATTAATACATTGCAGGTGCAGTAAGGGAGACACTTCATAGGCTAGTACACCCCAGAAAACTTAATCAATAGTAACTGTCTAGCCGGGACAGTAAATTTAATAAAGCACTGTTTAGCTGGATAAAACTTGGGTTATCCATGAAACAAAGATAAATTAAATGTTCTGGTAGTAATTAAAAGAAACAAAACACCTATACCATGATGCAATAAATTGGTCAGAGTTTTGGAAGTGTCTATTAAAAGAATCTTAGATGTTATAGTGTCTATAAATGCCTGAAAATAGTTGTTTCTTTGAACATGTCTATGGCAAATAAATTCCCCATATGTTCCAAATTTTGACTCAAAATTGTTATTAGGAATGTTCGTCTAACAGCTTTTCGCTGTTAGATTTCAAACTTTTTGTTTTGACTGGTTTGGCCACCTTTGATTTTCCAGGCATCTCAGTGGCCCAAACCAGTGGGGTTACAGCATTCTCTACCTCCTCTGGGATTTCTTCCACCTAATTTGATTCCTGTAACATAAAAAACTTTGCCTCAACAGCTTTTGATTAGAGTAGTTGAATTTGTATTTCCCCATCCTGGAAAGTCATTTGACCATCCAATTTTCCCAATAAATCTCTCCCCAAAAAGGAGACTGGGAATTCAGGCATATACAAAAATTGATGTGTTCCCCACTGTTTTCTTAATTTAAACAGTAATGATTGTAAAAAGGGCCTGTTCTCTTTCCTCCCTGTCACACCCACAACACTTACAGGTTCCAAGCTAAATTTTCCTTTGCAGGTATTCAATACCAAATAAGTTGCTTGTGTATTAATTTAAAAAAATAAAAAAACAACCCTTTTCATTTCCCTGCAATATGTAACCTTGGGCTCAGATGAGGATGATTCCCCTGGTCCCCTTCAGGGGGATTCTTCACTTTACTAAAGGTTATGAGCTTGATGGTTTGAAGAGCCAGGTTTAAGTTTCCTGTCTGATTTCCCCCAGCCTGGGGATACTCCCTTTTCCAATGTCCCCTTTCTCTACAAATTGCCAAAGTATACTTCAGACACTAATTATTACAGTACTCAACCAATTGTTTCCAAGTGAGGGAGTCTTCCCCCAATTTTCCCTAATGCGTTCATATGAAACCTAGGGGGTATTTTCAGAATCCCTCCCCTTCACTAGATGATCCATTCCTCATTTAAAACATGAAGTATTAAAAAAAAAAAAAATCCATTTAAGAGCTCCTAGAAGGGACTCTAACCCTTCCCTGCTCACACCTTAGGTACCTTTAAACCAAGCCCTGCGAGGCTTTCCTTCACCTTATGGGCAGGTTAGCACCATTTGTTGTGGGTTACCCAAAATGTTATTGTATTCCATAGTGTGAGAAACGAAGCTCACTATTGTAAAATTTTAAACATTTATTAACAAAAAGACAATAGGGGACAAAATGAAAAACTCGTTCCACAAAGTAGAGGGAACAGCGCTGGGTGCTTAGCCACTGATGCGGGGAAGCCAGAGGCACCCCTCCTGGTTAGGGGATACAGTTTTTATAACCCCCTAACCTCGCCTCCTTAAGGTGCTCCGATTGGCTTGTTGTCATCAGTCCTCAATGGCTCATCGTTTCTAGGGTCTTCTGATAGGTTAGCTGCTTGCCCAGCTCTCCCCTGATGCTAATTAACACCCACTTCTTCCCCCCTTTCTTAAACATAACATTTAACAATTAGCCATAACAAATCAATAGAGGTTTAACAATTAGCCACAACAAAGCTATAGAGGTAACCATAACATTTAACAATTTGCCATAACAAATTAGCAGAGGTAACCATAACATATACACAACCATTAACAAATAGCCATAACAAATAGCTCATAATCCTTTATGAAAGCCAACTCCATGACATCATTTATAACAATAGCTATCTGTGCCCAAAATTGTTTCTGTCTCTTCAAAGCCCTGCATCAAGAAAAGGCAAGTGCTTTTTAAACTATCTCTCCCAGGCAGCTCACCTCCTTTTGCCCATGGCAGTGTTTGCTGAAGGCAGAGGCTCTGCTTTGGAGGTGGTTGCTTTAGATGTGTTTCTGGGCTTGCAACTGTAGCAACTCAGAAAAACGGCATTTTGCAATTAGAAACTGTTTTTGGAGTGAACTTTGCAAACTATCTGCAGTGAAGCTTGAGCCAGTCTTGGGGGGAAACATCATTCTACATCAGCACAGACAGACTGTTTTTTCCCCCCCAACACACCTGCAGCATGGAGGACATCTGCACCAACACCAGCAGAGTCCAGCAGGTGGCAT